>NC_139644.1:45024650-45239650 GCF_964638095.1 Poromitra crassiceps | reverse complement strand
CTGTCACGTGAAAAGGAGAGCCTGGCAACTGCGCATGTGTCGGAGGAAGCATGGTGCTAGTCTACGGCTCTCCCCAGATCGGCAGAGGGTGGAGCAGCGAGCGGGGCTGCAGGGGGAAAGTACAACTGGGGAGAAAATGGGGGGAAATCAGAAGGGGGGGGGGACGGCTTTTCTTACGGTCACATTTTGTCAAACTCAAAATTGGTGAACTCCAGCAAATAAGGTGAAGAAAGAGGATATTGCAGAACTAAATAATCAATAGTGGTGATATAAATGTGTGGTATTGATCGATGAGTCGATCGTCACTCTTCTGCCTCTACTAGGGATGTTCATCAATTATCGATTTAATTGATCGTTAAGGAATTGAATCGATCATGTGGAATTTGGATCGATTATTGTTATTATTAAAAAAAAATATATATATTTGCGGACTAGGTTCGGGTGGAATTCGTTCCTCCTCGCCCCACTCCATTGCACAGCCGACTAACGTGAGGTGGAGCTTCATATAGTCTCTAGTTTTCTGGCTGGGCACGGGCCTTTGTGCCAACAAAACTGTTTTAAACATGGAAAATTCACACCGGCATGCGCCGGGGACACAAACAAACACACCCAGCGGTCTGCGGACCTCAGTGAGGCTCAGGCCTGTTGATTTGACTGTTGTGCTGTCAGCTAAGCTGGAAGACGTCGATTGCCTTACATCATCGACATGCTTTTGTAACTAACGTTAAATGCCGACCGGGTACAGCCATCGGCTCCTCGCAGCAGGAACGCTATGAACATGTAACTGAAGTTGGCCGCAGTGTAGCTTTTGAATGTTGCACAAACTTCATTCATAGTGCCGTTTTGTCTTGAAATTGGCCGCCAACTAGCGCTGAACCGGAAGAACAAATACAATTGCGGTTAACGCGGAAGAGAGAAAAAGTGGAGGAGTCATTACGCCAAAGAACTAGTCGCCATGCTGCCATGCCATCAGAATTAGTTGCCATACCGTTCCATGCCATAGATCTTATCGCTCTGCCATACTTGAATAAAGCTTGCTTGTTAACTCTACCCTCTGGTCTCTCATTATTGAAATATATATATATATATATATATATATATATATATATATATATATATACTGTATATATACACACACACACACACACACACACAAACACACACGCACACACACGCACACACGTACACACACGCACACACACACACACACACACACACACACACACACACACACACACACACACACACACACACACACACACACACACACACACACAGATACACACAACAGTACATATTAAGTTGCCATACACTACAAAGCCATTCAATTACATTAGTTTTGCAAATGCATGCTAACAATGTTACTGTCCTAATTTGGGCTTCATTACTGATAAGTAGGTTAGGTTTTGAAAAACCCTGAATCTTCCCTTTAACTCATTCTCTGCCAAGGACGTACCCGGACGTACTTTTAACAATGGCGTTCTGTGCCAAGGACGTACTCGGACGTACTTTCATGTTTTGGTTGTTTACATTACATCAGACACTTTCCCAGCCTGTGACATTGTTTCAAGTCAAACTGATAAAAGGAACCCGCTAGTTTAGTATTTATAGTATAGTCACCCATTTAGCAGTAATCTATTTAGCAGTAGCTAGATGAAGAGAGGCGGTCGCCGCGGTGGCCGGCGTGGCCGCAGCCGCAGCGCTGCTGGGCGTCCTCAAGGCCCACACTTGGATTCCCCTGGGCCCAGTTCCAGCACGCACCCCGGTCCACGCCAGCGGACAATCGAAGAGACCATGGGGCTTCGTCGTCCCGTGCCCCTGCCCAGGGTCCAGATGGAGCCTGTGGTCGAAACAGAGTCCGACCCAGAGTTCTCGGATGGCGACGATGGCGAGGAAGACGCCTGCGTTTATTTTGTTGTTGCTCCACGACGGAGCGCCAGGGCGACGAAGGCTCCCCTTCACAGCGTTCTGATCCGTCTGACACAGATGAATCGGAGGAGGAGGGAATGGGTGCCACTTCGAGAGAGCGATGACGATGGTAAGAAATAGCCTATTTTTTGTATCGCGTTTGAGATGAAATGATCACACACAGCCGTCTGTGTCACATAAACATTTCAAAGTTTACAGCACTAACGTAGCTATTGTGTGATCTTCTGTGCTAACGTTAGTTATGAGAGGTAACGTGACAGCAGGTAACGTTACAGCACTCGTTATTCCTGTGTGTGTGTGTGTGTGTGTGTGTGTGTGTGTGTGTGTGTGTGTGTGTGAGAGAGAGAGAGAGTGTGTGAGTGTGACCACATAAGGGTTCATTGGTTCCATTTGTTTATGCTTTTATCAAGCTAAGCTAAAAATCCACATGGCAACTGTAAAAGTAAATTATTTATTTGATTTTGTGCACATATTTATCATACTTTGATATTTTGTGTTTTCAGACTCTGAGTCGATGGAGGCGCAGTCCAGTCCTAGTCCCAGTCCTGTGTGTAGTCCTACACCACCTATTTCGGAAAGACCATGTCTCGAAATAGGTTCCAACTTATTCTGAGGTTCTTCCATTTTACTGACAATACTGTAGCAAGGAGGCTGCGGCCAAGCCTCATCTGTCAAGAAACCCCAGGGGCCAGACTATCTCTCTCTCTCTCTCTCTCTCTCTGTAGCCGCTCACTGGGCGGGATGGACCGACACAGCTCCCTCAAATACATTCTCTTATTTTTTTTATTTATTTGGGAAAACAAATACTGTATATGTCTGATGTGTCACTGAGGCAAAAAATAAAATGCTCAAAAGAGAGTTCTGCTTGAAATGGTGTCCTTCACTAAAAACCTCTTTTTCTCCTATTTCTCTTCCGAGGAGGGCATTTTTAGTGAAAACAAGCTAACTTCCACTGCTTGTAACTAAACAAGGAAACATGGTAGAGTTTCAGTTTTTTACAAGGGGTAAGAAGAGAGTCTCTGCTTTATTGTGAGATATGTTGTGTAATTTTATTCCTAGCACAGAATATTCTGTGGGTCCTGGAAGATCAGGAAATATGCTCAAAATCCTGGCACTGGGAGCACACAAACCGAAATGACCCTGGCAGAGAATGAGTTAACAGGGATGTGAGTTGGACATTGAGAGGCTTCTTCCAATTAACACTAGAACTCCCGGAATTCTACAACTGCTAGAACTTCCCACAGTCATTCTGACTGCCATAAATTGTTTGCATATAATTTCAATAATCAATATAAAATCTAATAATAAATGGATCTGTAATGTTAGTGGCTGGGTTTCCCAAAAGCTTCTTTGCGCTAAGAAGCTAATTTAACCCTTCTTAAGGCCCCCTTAAGAAGCAAACGCGTTTCCCAATTGCTTCTTTACGAAGGCATGCGTTTCCCAAAAGCTTCTTAGCGCTAAGAAGCTTCTTTGACCCTTCTTAAGGCTCCCGTAAGAAGCCAACGAAGCCAACGTGTTTCCCGATTGCTTCTTAGCCTAAAATTATCTTCCAATTATCTTCCGTTAAGAAGGCTGCGTTTCCCAAAAGCTTCTTAGCGCTAAGATGATCTTTCGTTAAGAAGGTTTTGTAAGAAGGGTCTGGGGCATTCTTAACACCTTCTTAATGACAAAACACTGGCAGATCCAGCCGCGTCAGGCAAAAGGAGATACTTGTGTCCACTGTTCCTCTTGTGTTTTTCCCCTTTTCCTTTCTTTCATGCACCCTTTAGTGTTTAAAATTGGGGAACACTTGAAAATCTCCCCTCTATGTATGGTTACTTGTGTTTTAAATGTTTTACCGTAGGCTATATCGCTCTAATCAGAATGGATTCCTTTTGTAATGTTGTGGATTTATATAGCACATTTCACAGAACCCAAGGTCGCTTAAATTCTGTAGTGTTTCTCACAATTTTGTTGTATGCTGTGTATATAAAGCAATTTGAACTGCAGTCCATGTCTGAAATAAATAATGTTTAATAGAAGAAGTTCTTGTTTAACATGACCACGATTAGGTTATTCTACAACAGTGTTTCTCAACCACTGGGTCGTGGCCCACTGGTGGGCTCAGAGTGCCATCGAGGACCTCTCACATCGAGATGGTGGACAGCTCCAGTTAAGATGCTTCTTAAGAGCCTTCTATTTTTTTTATTTTTCTCTTCTGTTAAAAAGGCGTTTGGGAAACACTTCTTTGGAGCCTTCTTAACTCCTTAAGAAGCTTCTTAACTCTTAAGAAGCTTCTTTGTTGGGAAACTCAGCCAGTATAGGTAATAATAAATATCAGGAAACACAAATATAAATTCTAATGAACGGGCAAATTTATTAGTTCATCACAACCACAGAACCAGCTATAATTACAGATATACAAATTCGAATGAGATACATATTTTTTCAATTTCTTTGGAAATTAAAAACAATTTCATTAATCTGTCTAACAATAACTCATAAAAGCATAACCAATGTGCATTTCAATTCACAGCAGAAACATTGTTGGACACATATGAAACGAATACGAATAAACGAATATACCCCAAAATGGCGAAAACTGTCAATTTGACAGGCAAAGGAATATATTTGCAAAATTGTTGGAGAAGAGAGAGTAGTCCTGCTTGCCAGACTACCGGTCTGACTACTACACTGTCTATTACCACATCTCTTCCTCTTCAAAAGTTAGGCCTACATTTTTACTCTACTGGATGGTGGCCATCATGGATTTCTTGGTCGAAATGATGTCATAACGTGCAACTGGTTCTGGTTCAAAAGCTAATTTTTCAAGTCTTGGATTTGGCCCTGTGGCAAGGAAGCCATTTTTGGAAGGGACATGGGAGCTAATGTTTTATAAAAGCTCCATAGAAGTCAAATCAATCATCAAAACATGTTAAGCAGAGAACGGTCTATATAGACCCTACTATATAAGGCAGGCAGTCAATATGACTGCTATAGGAGTTCTAGGTAGAAATATTTTTTGTGTTTTGTAATTTTGATAAAATAACAATATTTTAGTTTAGTTTATTGCACATAATAAAAGCAACAAAAGACTACATGATATATTAAAAATTAAACAGAATATATTAATACAGTACATAATAGGGGTGTCACGATACACTAATTTCACGATACGATACACGATATTGGGTTCACGATAACGATACGATATTTTAACAATATTCTTTTTAACAAAAGTAAATAATTTTTATGTATGTATTTATAATTTATTTAATAATAGTTCCAGCGCGGCTGCGAAAATATGGTGGCGCATTGTGTCAAGTGTACTGGCTCGGGGAACGGTCCGGCCCCCGGTCCCTTAGGTTTCTGACAATGTGGCCCCCTGAACAATTTAGTTGAATAACCCTGCTGTAAAACCCAGTCGCACTCATATTCTGGTTTATTTCAAGAAAAACATTTTGGCTAGTTGAAATTAATTGGCTCGTAACTTTAAAATCTAGCAGCCATATTTGCTGGTGATAAAAAAAAGTTGAATCTCAAACCTTGCAGTGAGAGCAGGTGGTGACATAGGAGTGAGTGAGAAAAGGAGCAAATATGGTTGTTAAGACTGAATAGTGACATCACAACCGTCTAATCCTAATGTTAATTTAAAATGAGATATTCCTATATGAATCTGGCTTCAAACGACCAAAATCTTTATATGATGATAATAATAATCAATGATGGTGGTTCACAGACGTGTGTGTGTGTGTGTGGGGGGGGGGGGGGGGGGAGGGAGCCCCCGGGGAAGGGGAGCCCCCCCGACACGCCCCCCGGCCCCCCCAAGTTCAGATGCGTTCCGCTATCCCTTGTATCCATTGTTAACACAGCATTGTTAACACAGCAAAGAAACACGCACACAGTTGTCTCTGTTACAGGTCCCAAGTGGGAGACCGTGTAGACAGAAGGGATGATTCTGTTAAAACAGATGAAAGAATGGACACTGGAACGTTAGTTGTTTATCCATACGCTTCTCGTGGCAGAATTTATTAAAGTTTCCAAGTTATAGTCTTTTGTCTCTTTTTTCATTGTTTCTCAATGTCTCTTATGTTTCCTTTAAGCAAAGTATGACATTTTCACATTCACATATTCCACAAACATCAAAAACACAAAATACATACTTCAACGTCAGACTATTGGTATCACAAATAAACTCAAAATGACATTCTCTGTCTTATTTTCTGAATTACCTTCGGTAATTGGATTTACATGGCATTATACCTTTAAACACTGGTCACAACCATTCGTTTTATTTTACTATGCACTGTAAACTACATTTACTATATTTACTTTTAGTCACACTACTGTGTAAATGAAAGACCAGACTATTCCACCAGGACTGTGCATGTAGTATGAACAAAGAAAGGAAATCTACGAGGTAGCAGGTAAACACATGAACAAGAGTTAAATGCAAATCAACATCATCTATTGTCTATGAAAATAAACCTTCCAACTTGGCTATACTTAACAAAACTCAAATGTGCAATGCTAGATTAATAAAACTGGAGCTTTACATTGAAAATAAAAGGGGACAGGACTCAGGAGCTTACAATTACAGTGAAATGGAAGTGAAAATACGGCGGCCATTAGGTATCTCCTTGTTGTGAGACCCAAGCATGTAATGGCAATCTTCATCACAGACACAACACAACTAAACTGCTAACCATTCACACTCTTTCACCAGCATTTAGGGTTCCTTGTCATACAATTTCGGGATATTTGGGTGCTTTTACATAACACTAACCTGTTAAAACAGATGAAAGAATGGACACTGGAACGTTAGTTGTTTATCCATACGCTTCTCGTGGCAGAATGACGGGAGCCAACGAGAGCGCGAGTGTAAGTGAGAGTACTTCCGCTGCCTTGCCTCACTCCGCTACGCACCGCTGCCGCCTACTGGCCGAAGTGAATATTAACTCCTTACAGGAGCGGATTAACGTGAGCTATGATGCTGCTGGAATAGATTATTCTCTTATAGAAATAAAACAAAAATAAACACAATGTGACCACACTTGTGTGCGTCACACGCTCCCTCACAAAGAAAAATGGCTCCTGACATTACACAAACCTATTTTGCACTCTATTTACATAAAAACTATAGTCTCCACAATAGCCTATGAGTCTCCTTTCAATACACATGTGTAGGGGTGATGTACGGCACGAAGGGACTGTATGGCAACAAGTGGTGTGGCACACTGAAGTAAGGTGGCTGGTATGGAATGTGATATGATGGCTGTATTCCCCAAACTGGTGTAGGTGTTACCCCATATACCCCTACAGTGTTTACTGTGTTTAGTGGTTGATAAGAGGGTTCACCTATTGAGTCATATGTAAACATCTGGGTGGGTTTTCTGTCTCGCGTGGATTTTCTAATTTGTGTCAACCGAGGCTGATCTTGTGGCGGGTTACTGACCGTCTCAGGCGATACAGGTCTAGGTTGATGATCTGGCTGGATACTGACTGATTGCGGGGCTACAGGTCTATCTTCCTCTGATGATTCAGCTTCTCCCGGTCCACCCTCTTCATCTGTTGGCAGCTGTTCTGCAGGTAAGTCCTCTTCGTTCTCACTCACATGTGTATTTCCCATTGTCTCTCTTATCAGTGTGCTTTCTCTTAACTGTTCAGTTCTTTGTGGGACTGTTTCAGGGGCTGGGCTTCTCTCCGGCTCCCTCACTCCAGGTATTCTTAGCCAGTACCTTGGTTTATCATCATCTGATTCTGATGAATCACTATTTGTAGATAGCTCCTGATGTCTTTGGTTTAACTGTGTGTTTCTTGTTCTTTTCCCTTTAGGTGGTGTTGGCGGCGACGGCGAGGATACAGGTAAGGCTCTTTTTCCAGGTGGGATCGACGGCGACGCTGGAGGTAAGTCCACAGGTAGGTCATTCACTAGGTGTAGGAGGTTGCGGTGCAGGGTACGGATTTTGTTTCCACCTCTTTCTGGACACACTTTATATACAGGGCCGTCATTCACTCGCTCTTTGACAGTGTATACTGTGTCTTCCCAGTAAGATCTTAATTTCCCTGGGCCTCCCCTTTGGTTCAGGTTACGAACTAGGACACGGTCACCCTCCTGGAGGACCACTCCCTTCATGTGACGGTCATAGTAGCGTTTTCCTCTTGCGCTTGATTGGCGGCTGTTTTCGGAGGCGAGCTTGTATGCCTCCTTCATTCTTGCAGCCCACTTCTCAGCATAACCTCTCGGAGAGGTGGCTTCTTCATCAGTTTTCAGGCCAAACAAGAGGTCCACAGGCAGACGTGGGTGGCGGCCATACAGCAAGTAGAAGGGCGAGTACCCAGTTGCCTCATGCTTGGTACAATTATAGGCGTGAATCATCTGTGGCAGGTGTTCCTTCCATCTATCCTTATCTTTCTCCTTTAGAGTCCTCAGCAACTGCAGAAGAGATCTGTTAAACCTTTCTGCTGGGTTACCCTGGGGATGGTAGGGTGTGGTCCTTGAGTGTCCCACTCCTGTCAGCTGTTGCAGGGTCTTGAAGAGGTCATTCTCAAATTCACGACCTTGGTCGTGATGGAGCTTCCCTGGATAGCCAAACCGTGGGATGAAGTCCTCAAATATCTTTTCTGCTGCGGTTTTTCCGGACTTATTTCTTGTAGGATATGCTTGGGCGAATCTAGTGAAATGGTCCACGACGACCAATATGTACTCAAAACCTCCTTTGCTTGGTTCCAGGTGCATGTAATCAATGGACACCAGTTCCAGGGGTGAGTTGGTGGTAATACTCCCCATGGGAGCTCTGATGTGAAACGCCGGTTTCTTTTGTTTAATACAGGGACATTTTCTCGTCACGTAGGCTTCAATTTCCTTCTTCATGTATGGCCAGTAAAATCTGTCTCTGGCCAGGCAAAGGACTCTTTCTGTTCCCACATGCCCCATATCATCGTGAAGGTGTTTCAAAGCAAGGGGTCTGTACTCTTCAGGTAAGACAAGTTGTCGTCTCTGTATGGTCTTTCTGTACAGTAGACCATTCTCGATCTGAAGCCTCCCCCACTCATGTAAGAGTTTCCTCACAGGGCCACTGATTCCTCTTCTGGTGTCATTGGTTAGGGTCTTGTTTGTCTCTTTCAGTTTGATGACTTGACTGATAGCTGGATCATTTCTCTGTGCTTGCACAAGCTTGTCATGACTGATGGTTGGGAGGAGCCCTGGTTGGTGGGGCCCTGAGTCCTCTTGTGACAGATTGAAGACGGCAACATAGGCCACGTCCTGTTTCTCTGCTGCTTGAGTGCCTTCCCACATTGCCTGTATTGTGTCTTTTGACAGTTCCCGAGTGCATTTGGTGACATACTCATCCATGTTGAGTGGCAACCGGGAGAGGGTGTCGGCGTCGATGTTCACTTTGCCGGGTCTGTACCGGATCTCAAAACGAAAGTCCGCCAGCTCTCCGACCCACCTATGACCTACAGCATTAAGTTTAGCGGTGCTCAGGACATAGGTCAAGGGGTTATTGTCAGTGTACACAGTAAAATGGGGGGCATAGAAAAGATAATCTCTAAACTTCTCGCACACCGCCCACTTTAAAGCTAGAAACTCAAGTTTCCCTGAGTGCATATGATAGTTCTTTTCTGCAGGTGACAGTGTTCTTGACCCGTACGCGATGACCCTGATTTTCCCCCCCTGGCGTTGGTACAGTACCGCCCCAAGTCCTTCTGCTGATGCATCTGTGTGTACCACGAAAGGTAGGTCAAAATCGGGGTAGGCTAATATGGGCGGACTGGACAACATGTTTATCAGTCTGTCAAGGACGCCTTGGTGTTCCTGAGTCCACTGTATGGGAGTCCGTGACGACAGCTGTGGCCCTTTCCCCTTTCTTGACTTGGACTGAGGTGCAACTGTGTGGTTTCCCTTCACCTGTAGAAGCTCATATGCCGGCTTGGCGATTTTTGCAAAGTCTTGAACGTATGCCCTGTAGTAGCTGAGAAATCCCAACAGCTTACGTACATCTCCAACTGTGTTTGGGGTCCTCTCTTTCAGTGCTTGGATGGCTGCCAGATCTTTGGGATCAACCCGCACTCCATTGGCCGAGACCAGTCTTCCAACGTAGCGCACCTCCTCTTTGAATAGCTCACACTTGGTGGGCCTGAGCTTGACGCCGTGGTGTCTGAGGGCTCTCAGGACTCGTCTCAGTCCCTCGACGTGGGTCTCAAAGCTTTTGGCATAACAGAGTACATCATCCAAAT
Source organism: Poromitra crassiceps (assembly GCF_964638095.1). Classification (NCBI taxonomy): domain Eukaryota; kingdom Metazoa; phylum Chordata; class Actinopteri; order Beryciformes; family Melamphaidae; genus Poromitra; species Poromitra crassiceps. Next base: position 45,229,501 of record NC_139644.1, on the reverse strand, counting down.
AAGGGATGCAGCATTCATCACGTAGGGACTCCAGCATCTCCTCCATACTTCTCTGAAATGCTGCTGGGGCATTTGAAAGCCCGAATGGGATGCGGACCCACTCGTACAGTCCCCACGGTGTGATGAACGCGGTCAGATGTCTAGACCCCTCTGCTATGTAGCCTTGGTGATACGCTTTCCCCTGATCTAGAATGGAGAACAAGCGGTATCCCCCAAGTGTGTCGATCAGGTCCTGGATGCGTGGGAGTGGGTGTCTGTCTGGAACGGTCTTTTGGTTCAATAGACGGTAGTCGATGCAGAGCCTCAACGTCCCGTCCTTTTTGCGCACACACACCACTGGAGCAGCATAGGGGGACTTTGACTTGACAATCCATTTCTTTGCAAGTAGATCTTGGATATAGTCTTTTACTTCCCTATAGAGCGGCTTAGGAATTCCTGCATATGTACGCTGCACTGGGATGTCATCCTTCACAGTTATAGTCATTTGGAGATTTGGTATACATCCTATATCATTATCATCACAGGCAAATGCATCGGATTCCTCATAAAGCATCTGCTTCACTATTGTCTGCTGTTCTTCACTTAGATGACTAATGTCGACTGGAGGATGCCACAGAGTGTTTGGACTGTTCTTGTCATCTCCACTGATGGAGAAAGGTGAGTTGACTTCATTCACATGAACACTGTCGGTTTGGTCTGTTTGTATTACTCTGTCTATTGCCTGGATGCTGCCTAGGGCTGTGCGACTGGTCAAAGTCACTTCTTGTGTAGTGTTGTTGCCCACAGGGATTTCAACAAATGGTCTCTCTGTGTGGTGCACCTCAACTAGTCCATCACCAACATCTAACGGCTCCAAATGCAGCTCATTGTGGTTGAGTTCGAACAGGGCGACAGATGGGGAGAAATCAGCTGGCACTGGACACTTGATGTGAGTGACTTGGCCGGGACGGATGACTATATCATGATAACCTACTTTCACGAAAACTTGCTCATTAACAGGTTTCTGGGTCTGGATGAAACTCACCATGGCCTCAGCTTTCTCATTTTCAATGTTCATCGCTCCTCTCAGGAGGTTAACAATGATAGACAGGACCTCCATTCCATCCCCTTGTCCCAGGATTAGCTCTTGGATGACATTAAAGCCCAGCAGTGGTCTCGACATGTCCACACGGCTTACTAGGAATGGCACTTTGATGGCGAGATCTGGGTTATCATTGCCAGGTAGGTTGACAGTCACTTCAACCCATCCATCATAGGGTATTGCTCCCCCATTAGCAGCGAAGACGTCAAGGTCACGGTCTCCCATGAGCTCATTTAGGGGGCGGATTTCTTGATGGGGCAAATATTTATTTTTCCATGTTCTGTCTATAAGGCTAACTTGGGCGCCCGTGTCTAACAGAGCACTCACAGCATATCCATTCATATTACATTTTAGCAGGCATTTCTTTCCAATTAACTGTGCAACTCTTTCAGATGTGGACTTGACGTTGGCAGGTGAGTGGGGAGGATCTACTGAGTGGCTACTGGCTGGAGGTGGTTCAGTTATGTTTGTACGTGTGTGGGACTGGGTGTTGTTGAAACCGGTCACTGGTTGTCCCTCTGCCGTGACCGTGGGTGGTTTTCCGACGGCTTGGAACGTTTTAGACACCCCACAGCACGGTGCCCCTCTTCACCACATACAAAGCAATGATTGCAGTTTGGTAGATTCTGTTCAATGCAGGTGGGACAGCCATACGTTCTTCCTCTTCTCTGTGGTGGTTTTGTCTGATAGCTCGCACAGTGACATGAATGCTGAGGTGCGTGCTGTGGTGCGTGCTGTTGTATCACCGCTTGCGGCTCTGGCTGTTTTAGGGATTCCACCATTCGTGTTAGCGCTTGTACCTGGGCACTGAGTCGTTGTACTTCCTCATCCCTGCCCTTGGGGTTATTGTCCTTTTCTCCTTTGGTTGGTTGGTCTGTGTCAACCTGACCGCTTTGAGCATAAGTCACTTTATTGCGTGTGCTATGACCCAGGCGACGTCTCCTCTCACTCTCCTCACTGGTTGTTTTGATGACTTGTCGCAACAGCGCCTCATCGGTGACTGTCGGGTCAGAGAGCAGTGGCTTTAGCTCCCTCCTGATGTCATCGTGCTTCTCACTTAGACCTTGGTAGACTGTGTGCATGAACACATTCTGTACAGTTTGTGCCTCATACCTGATATCAGAGTCTGTCTGTTTTGATGTAAAGACCACCTTTTGCTTCAGTCCCACCATCCTATAGAGGAACTGTTGTGGTGTTTCCTGTTCGTGCTGTCGTGCATTTATTAGTTCTTGGAAAAGTTCTGTAGTGTTCTTTTCCCCCAGGTGTGACTGTAGGAAGCTCTTAAGTTCCGTCACTGCCATCTCATCTTTGCTGATTAACATGTCCTTAAAGGTTCCAGGCTTGATGATGCGCAGGACCGCTCTGATGACTTCACCCTCAGAGTGCTGTTCTTTGAATCCCTCAGCTATTTGTTTGCAGATATTACTGTAACTAATGTCTGATGTGTTATCACCTATCTGGCCCCCATGTATCTTGAACTCCTTTCTCTGGAGTAGAGCTAAATCTTTAAGAGCTATTAGGCTTTCACCTCTATGAAAAGACTGTTGGTCAGAGTTTGAGTGGGGTGACTGGTTAACATGCATGCTGCTGGACTGGTTACCGTCATCTGCAGCTAGCTGATGGTGAGTAGTGTGTGAGGTAAGTGGAACACTATGTTGTTGGCCAAACTGGTGACGCAGCTGATCATAACCAGTGCGTAGCTTGTTAAAGTGTAACTCAAGGGTTTCAATTCTGGAATCTGTGCCGGGGGTCAAGGTGTCTATGTTCCTGCCACTATGTGTGTCAACATTAACTCATTCACTGCCAATATCTGACTGGCATTTTTGGCACAGGCCAAGTATTTCCATAATGTTTGGTCATCTTTCAAGACCCACAGTAAATTCTGTACTAGGACTACAGTGATGTCCAATACCTCGAAATGAAGATCTAAGTCTCTACTTTCATCCCCAAAAAGAAAGTTAGCTTTTAGCATGTTCTGTACTCTACTTATAACCCTTTTTATACACCCCATGTTCACCAAAAAAGCCTGTCTGGGAAGAGAAAAGGGAGAAAAAAGCATTTTTGTAAAAGGGCACAATCTCAGGCATAACTCACTCTCAATTCTTTTATTTTGAACTGTATTGACATCAGACATGTAAATATTATTCGTTAGGACACAAATGACAAAAAAAAAATATATATATACACACATGAAGTGCTTTTTTTTTACATTCAACAATACAGTTTACTCGGTGTGAGTGTGCAGACAGACAGACAGACAGACACACCGACAGACAGACAGACAGACAGACAGACAGACAGACAGACACACACACACACACACACACACACACACACACACACACACACACGATCCCCCTTTTAGATTTCTAACCCAACATAGGATAAGCAATAACCACGCCCTGTGGCGCTGGGATTGGCCAGGAGCAACACTGGAGGGCACGCAGCCCAGCGATTTCATGAACCAACTGAAGAGCTCTTGAGAAGGACAGCGGGCTGCTGTGAGTGCCTTCTGCCCGCTGCTGCCTAGCTGTTCCTGTGTTTATTTTTGATTTGTTCTGGTCCTCGTCCTCGTCCCTGTCATATCAACTCTGCTATTTGATCGTTCCCGTTTTCCCCTCGGCTATTCAACACGTCCTCACCGCCCTCGCAAACTGATCGATCATTTCCTCATTCCTCCGATGATCAAACACATCTCTTGATTACTTTCTCCCGTTTTCTCATGGCTGGCACAGAGGAAGGCGACTCCAGCTCGTGCAGCGCGCCGAGGGCGTTTCAATGTAGTTTCTCCTGTCTGCACAAGGAAGCGTTACCCGTTTTGCTGCTTTTCCTCTCGCTCAATTTCAAAACAACAGCTGCGGTATGTGTTTGATCGCGTGCTGTCGGCTACCCTTTGAAGGCAGGGACCTGTGTCTGTGTGACAGGCTGGGCAAGTGTTTGCTGCAGGCGCTGCACCAATAAAAACAAAAACACGTCAAACACGTCCTTGGCGGGGAAGGCCATTGCTGATAACACGTCAAAGACGTCTTTGGCGGTGAATGAGTTAACAGTAGTTGCTGGTTGTAAGTGTGGCTGTGTGGCTTCAACTGGAAGCTCGGTTTCTTCCTGTATGGTAGCTGAGCTATGGCTGCGAGCTACAATTACATCATCGATAACATCCTTTAAGCTCAACAACTGTGAGAGGCCCTGATCCTCTGATTCCAATAAAGTTGGAGAAGACATATAAGCCCAGACGTAATCAAAACATCCCCCTTCATCTTGTTTTTCTAGCTTTGCTGGATCCTGATCACGTGCTGGTGTGATGCTCATCGCAAGCTGGAAGATCTCCTCAGAAGAAAGGTGAAGCAGTCCTTTCTTTATGGACCAAACCAGTTCTTTCCTCTCGCTGTCCGCCATGGTCCACGCTCCTCAGACGCTCTGGATGAACGAAAGTCCCTCTGCTCCGACTGCAGCCCTCAGACGCTCTGGATGCCTGAAGCTCCTCGTCCCGACTGTAGACAGACGCCCTGGACTCGCGTAGTCCCCAGCTCTGATGACGTGTCACACTGGCCCACAGGTTCAATGATCACTGGATTGACGACCTCCGACCACCAGGGGGCGCCAATCCCGGACGAGCCCCCACGATTCTGTTACAGGTCCCAAGTGGGAGACCGTGTAGACAGAAGGGATGATTCTGTTAAAACAGATGAAAGAATGGACACTGGAACGTTAGTTGTTTATCCATACGCTTCTCGTGGCAGAATTTATTAAAGTTTCCAAGTTATAGTCTTTTGTCTCTTTTTTCATTGTTTCTCAATGTCTCTTATGTTTCCTTTAAGCAAAGTATGACATTTTCACATTCACATATTCCACAAACATCAAAAACACAAAATACATACTTCAACGTCAGACTATTGGTATCACAAATAAACTCAAAATGACATTCTCTGTCTTATTTTCTGAATTACCTTCGGTAATTGGATTTACATGGCATTATACCTTTAAACACTGGTCACAACCATTCGTTTTATTTTACTATGCACTGTAAACTACATTTACTATATTTACTTTTAGTCACACTACTGTGTAAATGAAAGACCAGACTATTCCACCAGGACTGTGCATGTAGTATGAACAAAGAAAGGAAATCTACGAGGTAGCAGGTAAACACATGAACAAGAGTTAAATGCAAATCAACATCATCTATTGTCTATGAAAATAAACCTTCCAACTTGGCTATACTTAACAAAACTCAAATGTGCAATGCTAGATTAATAAAACTGGAGCTTTACATTGAAAATAAAAGGGGACAGGACTCAGGAGCTTACAATTACAGTGAAATGGAAGTGAAAATACGGCGGCCATTAGGTATCTCCTTGTTGTGAGACCCAAGCATGTAATGGCAATCTTCATCACAGACACAACACAACTAAACTGCTAACCATTCACACTCTTTCACCAGCATTTAGGGTTCCTTGTCATACAATTTCGGGATATTTGGGTGCTTTTACATAACACTAACCTGTTAAAACAGATGAAAGAATGGACACTGGAACGTTAGTTGTTTATCCATACGCTTCTCGTGGCAGAATGGCGGGAGCCAACGAGAGCGCGAGTGTAAGTGAGAGTACTTCCGCTGCCTTGCCTCACTCCGCTACGCACCGCTGCCGCCTACTGGCCGAAGTGAATATTAACTCCTTACAGGAGCGGATTAACGTGAGCTATGATGCTGCTGGAATAGATTATTCTCTTATAGAAATAAAACAAAAATAAACACAATGTGACCACACTTGTGTGCGTCACATCTCAGTATACTGTACTTCAGTGTAGCCTAATATCTCTATGTATCATTCCATCATCACATTTCCTTGTAATGAACACCAGAACTCTAATGCCAAAATTAGCACTGTTTAAAACTGAGGTTCAAATAAAGTATCACCCCAAATTCCTATAGCATTTACTAACTTACCACTAGTGGCATTAATGGAGATTCTGCCAGAAGAGTTTGCCAGACTGCGGATTGGTTTATCCGCTCAAGGTTCTTCCAAGGTATTCCATGATATTTTGCCACGCTCCGAAGAATGCCCTCCTTAACGGCCACATCGGTCACATCATCTGACACAGATCTTTCCTTCTCCTGAAAGCATCTCAGGATGTTTTCTCCAAGCTCCTTAAGCCCAATTTATGCTTCGTCTGCCGACACTTTTGAAACGGTCGCCGACAGAAATGAGGACTTGAATCGACACTTTCAAGTGTCTGCGAGCAGTGTCTGCTACCTGGTGAAATGTCTAGTGTCGCTGACTACGTCACATAATGTCGCGCAAGTCTGATTGGCTATATAGACGGGCACGCGCGACTTCCTTGTTTTAGTTTTCACTGAAATGAAATTAATGAGCGTGTCCCCGGTATTTTTATCAGCCTGTCCTTGATGTATGACTTCGTGAAAATCACAAAGAACACCGTGACCAACTTCCCAGAGAGAGAGGAAGTGATTGTGTGGTTGTGTGTCGTTATATGCGGCGACGTGGGTTCACTGACAGCATTCCCTCTCTTGCCTGTCTACACTAGTTCTCTGCCTCCCTCTGTCTCTAGCGTCACGTGACCGTTGCGCCGTGGAGAGAAGCATAAATGCAGCAACATGAGCGACACTTTATTTTTCGTCTGCGACCATGTGCTGAGCGACACTTTCTAATAAGTATAAATTAAGCTTTATTCCTCTCAGCAATGTCCTGTGCTCTTTTCATTGTGCCTAATTGACTCACCATTTCAGTTAGTGTGGCTAATGTTATAACACCCACACCGAACCCACCTGCCACCGCCGCCACACCTAAGAGAGGAGCTGCCGCTCCTCCAGTAGCGACTGTGGCAACACCTGCTGCAGCAACACCAACAACCCCAAGACCCGCACCCACTACAACACTCTAAACCCCCACTTTTCGCTGACTATTGCACATCTTTCTGAGATCATCCAGCTCTTTGGCGAGCAATGTCAGTTGATGTGCATACTCATCACGCTGAGTCAGCCAGAGCTTGATGTCCTCATATATCCTCAGTTGACAGCATGGTGGGATGACAAGGCTGAAACAGCATGACAGAATATACAATATAATATTGATGCAGTGTGCTCACAAGGCTGAAAGACATTCATGAACCCCTTCCGCCAAGGACCTCACCAACAAACCCCCCCCCCCCCCCCACACACACACACACACACAAAAACTCACCACCTCCTCCTAAACTCAACTGAACTCCCCCCCATAAAACTGTAACTCATATCTAAGTTAATGCCTGTTTAACTGGGACTGTAAATTCATGTAAATTCCCTGCACATTTAATGCCTATTTAACTTAGCCTGTAAATGTCATGTACATTCAATGTAAACTCTTATTTAACTCCGACTGTAAATTAATGTAAATACACTGCCTATTTAACGTCTATTTAAAGGAGAATTTCATTTTTTTTCAACCTGGACCCTATTTTCTACACTGTATGTGTCTAAGGGACTCATCGTGACATATTTTTTTCAAATTGGTCGAGTACTCACCGAGATAGCCTTGTTTACAGCTCGAGCAATGTGCTCAAACAACTACACAGTGTAACTACACAGGGCAATCCTGCACCGCATCGTCAATACACGTTCACTAATAAAACTGCTTGTCTTGCCGTCTGCGGGAAGGCTTTAACTGTCATAGGCCCCTATCGTTGCATCGGCGCTGTTTCTAGGCCGAGCGCCTGGCGCAGCGCAAATCAGTGGGCGTGGACCAGCGCACTTGATATCGTCGTGCTGGCGCTACACGCAGCCTAAAGCATTACAACCACACCTTTTAAGCGTAAAATTATGCACCGTCATGCTCATTGGATAACTGCAATAAAGGAATCGCACGCTCGCCTTTTTAGCTCCAATTCCAGTGATCCCGCAAAACCAGACGAAAGCCAAACGCTCTGCCCCCCCCCCCCCCCCTCCCTTCATCCAGTCTGTCTGTCTCCATTATAGGCTATTATTCCATATTATTATGCTTCTCAAACCAATCTAACTGCAGTTTAAATACTGCAAGCATGTAAATACGCTACACTATAGCAAGATCAAAGTGAAAAGAATGTTCTAAAGGCATCAGCTAGAAAAATATAGCCTATCCCTATATGATGAGATTAATTTTATATTGGTGAAAGTTTGTTCAGAACGATATCGTTTTCTCTCCCCTGCTGCAGGTAGAATGATGCACATAAATATACCCTACATTATGTAAAGTCATTGCATAAATGTGTTTTTATTGTAAAACTAAATGTGAAGTTGGGCCAAGTTATTGGAGCGGACATCACAGTATAGCACATGACAGTAGAAGCGCGTTCCGAAGCGCGTTCCGCTAACACTTATCTAAATGACATTAAATCGACAAAGGATATATATAGGCCCAGGAGGACATATATGTTTCACTTGGGTTGGTGTTTTAATTTCGATGATTTATTTGGTCCAATATTGAAATGTTCTACAATTGCAGGCTGTGTTACCATTACACATTATTTTAGATCAACCTTTTATATCTATTTCGCCTCATTTGGTTGCTATTTAGTAGCGAAATGGAGTACCCAATTGCATGCTGGGACATTCACAGGCAGTCAGAGAGAGACAGTCGTATTGTGCCTGTCAGACTGCCTGCAGCCTCAAAGCGGTACACGGAGTTGTTTTACCCAGGCTGGACGCGTTGTCACACAGGCTTGTGACAGTAACTCAACGCGGAAGGATTTATTTCACAATAAACTGGTAAACGCACACCAATGCCTGCTCCTGTCAGTAGGAGAGAGGGAGAGAGTGACACAGAGAAGGGTGAAAGAGGAGAGAGCCAGAGGGGAGGGAGAGAGCCAGAGGGGAGCGCTCTGCGCAACTGGCCCACTGAATAGGCCTGCTTTTCAAAGGCGCAAGGCGCTAAATTAACGCCAGGTCGGAAGATATCAGTAGGCCGGTATTTAGCGCCGACACGCCCACTTTGGCCCATTCTGGGACTGCGCCACGCCCATTCGGCCTAAAGCGCATTTGGCAGCGTAAAGCCATATTGATATCGTCCCAAAACAGGCGCAAGGCACGTTTTTTTGCGTTTAAGGCCCGTTTTAGCGCCGAAGGCCTGTGGGAGAATAGGGGCCATTGTGTTTGGCAACATGGAACTAATTCTCCGGACAGAGAAAATGGGCGTGAACAGGCGAGGAGGGAGGGAGGGAGAGAGAGAGAGAGAGAGCGCGAGAGAGAGCGCGAGAGAGAGCGAGCGAGAGAGAGAGAGAAGCAGGGAAGCTTGCACTGTGTCAACACAAAGGATTTCACCTCTCGTCAATAGCGCTGTGCTGTGCTCCTTTATCTCTCTCTCCTCTCGCCTCTTCATACGCACATTTTCTCTGTCCCACAGTAAACCCCGGAGAATAATACTCATGTATAGAGTCGTTTCCATGTTGCCAAACACTATTGACAGTTTGAGCCTCCCCGCAGACGGCAAAATAAGCAGTTTTATTATTGACGATGCGGTGCAGGATTGCCCTGTGTAGTTACACTGTGTAGTTGTTTGAGCACATTTGCTCGAGCTGTAAACAAGGCTATCTCGGTGAGTACTCGATCAATTTGAAAAAAATATGTCACGATGAGTCCCTTAGACACTAGCCGCAAAACGCGACTATTTCACTCGAGTACCTCTCCCATCATAGTCGCGCTCGCCCGACCCCTTTATCGAGGGAAAGTTGCACATTTAGCGATCTACAAGCTTCAAACATGCACCAATCACTAATATAAACTACGCACCTTGTTGCCACGGATGTTGTCGAGCAGGCCGCGCTGAAGCCGCGCTTTGTTAACTCGTATTTTAAGAAAGTTTGGGTTATTTGTGTGTCCGGAAACATTATTTTCCCTTCTCCAACGACTCTTCTTCTTTTTTGCTGCTCACCGGTTCAACTGCTCAACTGCGCCACCGCATCATGGGGTATTACATGTTGTAAGTAGTGTAGGAATTGATGAGTTTGGGATGAGGTCATTTGTTTGCTTTAGGTCAGCTGTAACTATCGACCAATGACATCTCGACATAGGGTCATCCAAGCGCCATTGTTGCTTGAGGGCAGGATCAAAGCAGTGAGTTTCTCGGGGAGACAGCAGCGCAAATTCTGTAGAGTACTGTAGATCAATAATTTCTATTAGTCATAGCAGGCATTTGTCCAAATCATCATTTGATAGTTTGTGTTTAGCATTTAATGTTGGTAATAGTTTCAAATTAACTTTTTCTAGAGTAGGTTGAGCAGTTTTAAGGTTCTTGATAGGGTGGGGGATGGGTGTTTTTGTTGTGTTTGTTTTTGTGCTGTAGTAGGTAGTGGTGGAAAATCATGTTTGTTTAAGTATTTATAGCCTTTGACCTTCCTAATGTACAGTAACAATTATATTTAGGCTTTTTAATTTTAGATTGATATACTTTGTGGGTGGTGGGTGTTGTAAGTGATAAATATTTACTAATTTTGTGTTTGTTTTGCTCTTGTGCTGTAGTTTTATTAGTAATAATAAGCCTAGAATATATTGTCCATACTCCATAATATTTATTGTTATATAGTCGTTATAGATTATAGAAATATATTAATATCAGGCATATTTCTTATTTATTACTTTTGCTAAGTCTAAGTGAGTACTGGTACACACACAATCTCTTCATTATGTCAGAGACTTGTTTTGGGTGTAATGAAGCATTTATTAAGGGTCCCCATGGCTATAAAAGAAAAAAGGTTTTGACCATAACAACTCCTCGCACATCCAAAGCTGTATTTCCTGTTGTCTCCCCCGAACAAGAGTCTTTTATCTGCTCACAATGCCTGATACTGCTTCGCAGCAGAACCAGACCGAAAGGCAAAACCAAGAGAACACTTTTGAGTCCTACAAAAACCCCTCTTTCAACAAAACGCAAAGCTTCAACATTGACACCTACAAAGTCCCCTTTGCAGAAAAGACAAGCAACAGGATCCTCTGTATCTTCTCCTGACAAGATGAGCACTCCACCATCAAGCTCATCATCACCAAAGTCACCCACGTACCACACCAAGAAAAAGCCATTGGGATGTTATGGGACAGGACCATTGGCTAGGGCAAGATACAACATATCAAAAAGTAATTACTTGGCGGCCTTTCGACTCTTTTTAAGGTCAAAGGTCAGCGAATCCATGATGACTGCCTGCTGCAAAGCCATACTGCAAGAGGTAAGGTTAGGCTGTTTGAAAAATGTATTTAACAATAATGTTATTTAGTTTGTATTAATAGTTGATCAATGTCTTTATAACTCTGCTTGCACTGAAAGAATTTACTGCATGGTGTAGTAATGTTTAGTAAAGAACTGACATAATTTCTACTTAGTAATATTAGGAAGTATAATTTCTAAATATTATTTTGTAATATGTACACATTTTATTCTTGAAAATACATTAAATGTGTGGGATGGGTACATTTTAGTAAGAATGTTTGCGTAATATTTACTTACATAATACATAATAATATTTACATACATAATCCTAAAAACAGTAAGTAAATTAACTGTGTGGAATGGGTACATTTTTGTAAGAATGTTTGCGTAATATTTACTTACATAATACATAATAATATTTACATACCTAATCCTTAAAACAGTAGGTAAATTTTAATCAAGCATAGCTTTATTTAATCCGCGCATGCGCATTTGCACCAGGCAGTTCTCTTTCGGTTTCAAGCACATGGAGTGGCTGCATTTTTGCAAGAGGATTGACTTGGTTGCAAGGTAAGTTTGCCTTTCTGTTTAATTCGATTTGTGATACTAATAGTGGAGCCGTGTGCGTTTGTGATACTTGTTGATATGTTACTGTTCATATTTTAATCTCATAAACTCGTGTTGCTAACAGTGCAGTGCAGCTGCACCGCGCCTGGTTAATAGTTGCCGCCATTTGACTGCCCTGTATTTTGAGCTGAACAATTCACAGTTTAAGCTGCCTAGTTGCTCTTGTCAGGCCACTCTCGTTCCCCACCAGTGTGGGACTGAGTATCCCGCCAGTCCCGCGCTGTGGAAGAGCTAATTTAATGTAACGTTATGTCTGGACATGCCTGTGGCTGCGTTCAGCTGCGTTCGGCTCTCGCTCTCGCTTGCTCTCTCTCTCTCTCTCTCTCTCTCTCTCTCTCTCTCTCTCTCTCTCTCTCTCTCTCTCTCTCTAATGTAACGTTATGTCTGGACATACATGCCTGTGGCTGCGTTCGGCTCTCACTCTCTCTCTCTCTCTCTCTCTCTCTCTCTCTCTCTCTCTCTGTGCTGTGCTCACTGCATTTGCATCACACACACACACACACACACACACACACACACACACACAAAAGGGCTAGTCTGCACACAATGAAAGAATGTGTGAATACTTTTGCAATTAGGTGAATGTGATCCATGAAATTCACCTGTAAAAAAACATGTCTCTGTCAACAGGACACAGGGCAGCACCACAGCTGCAGGATGAGACAGTGGAGTGACACTGCAACATTAGTCAGGCAAGTAGAAATGTAATGCATTCTATCATGTTATTTCCCCCTATCCTAATGTGATATAAAATTGTGGCTAAATGTTTTAGATCGGGGCTGAGATTATTCTCTGACTGGAGGGGAAAATAATAAATTATCTCTGAACTATCTCTTTAACCAAATCACATACATTTAGGCTATTCTATGTGATCTCCTTTTGATAACTAATGAAATAATGATATATGTTTTAACTTCCATTCACTGAGCCTTCCCTGAAACTGTTTGGAGTCCCCCTGGGGAGGCCCGCCTCTCACTTAGAAAACCTCTGTTTTAGACCATTGTTTTAATATCACAATTGTGTCTGTTACAGGATGACCTTACTCTTACGATGAGTCGAGAGTGGACAGTTGAGGGAGGAGGACACACCAACACCAAGGGAGGTGTTGTGGGGACAACTGAGGCCGTTCCTGGACAAACTGAGTCAGGTGTGCTTGTTTAAAAAAAATTCAGGAAGACACACCAATCCAATCCATACACAGCACAAATCCTCCATCTTTCCACCCATGGCTCTTGTAGGGGTGGGAATCACACGTTTGGTCTCAATACAATACTACATGTATATGGATTCATTGGACAATGATGCGATATTTGCCAATATCACGATTTCTATACGATTCGATTGAGCGGCTGCGATCGATATTACACTATATGCATTGATTTATATCCGAGAGGGGAGCGAATATCCTCTCCCTATTTTTCTTGCGTGCTTGCTATGGTGCTCGCATTGTTTGTATGCGAAAGAGTACGCTAATAATTCATATTGATGTTTTCACTGTCCATCGATGCTGAACAGTCACATGACATCTCTTGCCCCGGAAGTGAGTTTCCCATTAATTTTTTCCATAGACATTTAAAAAACCCTTATATAACAAGTTTTAAGGCTGGAACCAAGCCAACTCGTGACCTACTGAACTGTGAGTGACCATAAAACATTTAACTTGGAGCAAAAACAAAAAATGTATCAGATCATTGAATTGATGCATCAATGCAGATCGATGTATCGTTCCACCCCGAGGCTCTTGCTCCGTAGCCTGGTAAACCAGCCCGTCACGTGAACTCACATTTCATTTGGTTTTCCGTGACGGTCTGGCCCCGACGCCAGTGGGGGGGTTTAGCAGAAGCGGAAGAGCGGAAGAGCCAATCAGCGACTCCGCTGGGATTGACAGCGCAAGTTGGCCAATCAGGAACGCCACTAGCACTGCACTAACAAAACAGTAATGGCCGCCTCCTTGCCTGATGGTCTCGAGGAGTCATGTCAGCGTTTGTCTAGTTTAAACAGCCATAAAGTGCAGTTATTGCAGAAATAGACTCAATAACAACAATTAAGCAAGTACAGGAGTATCGCCGCGACCGCAGAGTTTCTTGGCGGAAAATATGTTTTTGCCATTCTCCCGAGTGGATTTGGGTTTGATTGGATCCGACGCTGATTGGCTGAAGGAGTTGTCTGTCAAGGCAACTAAGCCCGCCCATGCTCCCGCCCCTGCTAAACCCCCCCCATGGCATCGGGGCCAGACCGTCACGCAGAACCAAATGAAATGTGAGTTCACGTGACGGGCTGGTTTACCAGGCTACTTGCTCCGTGCACTCAAATCACATGTTGTGTTCTCTCTTGACAGTTCATCGTGTATGAATAATGGTTCAGTATTGACACAATATTTGTTGTGCTCTGTTCACAGAACCAAAGCATTGAGATGAGACATGAAGCTGTTATCTGCACCTTCATACTGTACCTTGGCGAGAAAGAAGAGGAACTTTTTGACGAATGCCAGGTAATGCATGATTTTTTTAACACTTTAAAATATTAATTTGTTATTATTTAAAATGCTAATTAACGGTAAGAGAGGAAGGCAAACGAAGGGATGGAGGGAAGGGATGGAGATATTACACTCAGCGATGGCCCAAATGGCAGATAAAAAAAATAAAAAATCATAATGTATCATCTGGAAGAACAAACTCAATTTCAATGATTCAAATTAAGTACAATCACAAAAATTAAACGTGCTCTACGGTTACAAAGCCATAGGTGGGCCTTTTCCATTGGCCCCTTTGGCCACTTGAGCTAAACCATGTCACCCTGATTTATGTTTCCTTTACCACTTTAAATGCGCCGAGCCTTGCCCGACATGGACATGGGGCCAAAGGCACGGCTCATGTGATCAGGAAATGGTACAGTAAAATGAAGCAGATATCTGAAAGTACAAACCGAAACACACGAGACAAATTAAACATCAAACCACAGAGATTGAATTATTAGAAGCTACAAAATAACACTTGAGAGGCTTTTAAACACACCTTTCTCTCTGCTCTCTCCACTCTGGAGAGAGACAGGAGAGTTTGCTATTACAACCTATGCTGCAACACAGCTGTTTGTTTGAGGGGGAGGAGGGGGGTCGTCAAGGGTTGACTGAGGCGTTGCTTTAGCTCGCTTGCAATTTTGCAACCCGCTCGAGGTGGGTCTAGTGTGCTTTGGTCCCATTCCAGAGAAGGTCCATCTCGATCGCAGCTCGGCATGGCTTGGCACATAAAAAAAATTGTAATGGAAACTGAAATCAGCTCGACATGGCATGGCTTTACACAGCTAAAGGTGACAATGTAAAAGGCCAATTAAGGTGCAGAGGCACACGATTGGCTGAAAGCAACATGTATGGGCTACCATCTGGAATGCAGCCATCTTGTGCCATGTTCTGCAAATATTTTATGAATGCTGGCTTACTGTAAAAGCATCACAGTGTGAACTTACTGTAGATTTGACACAATTTAACATAATCTGAGCTATGTTTAATAAAGGTCATTTTTAACACTACTGTATGTGTTCATTCTGCCCTGACAATGTAATCACTTCAAATGATTCAATCACTCTATTTTGTATTTGTTTCTCAACTGAATTGACTTCTTTTTTCTTGTCAATTGTATGAGGGGGACAGTCGCAGTGATGCCACTCAACACATCCTCAAGATCCTGGTCATCCATGGTGCTGATCGAGAGGAGCCAGTGGATGTATCCGTCCTTCTTGAGGGCAAGGAGATGTCAGGATGCGACAGTACTGCTGTCGCCATGGCAAGTACTGTACAATCTGCTGCTGGTACGCCTCAAATCACTTCTCCATCTTGCAAAAGACTGTAACAATTCACCTGCATTGGACCCTCGTCTCGCATACAGCAGCTTGTGGACTTTCCAATGTCATGACGGACATGAATCAATAACACATGCATCTGATATAGAATGGTTGTTTTTTTTGCTGTAAATGAATGTTCATTCAAGTGTCTGCTTTTCTGTAAAATGTTTCCAAAGTCAAGTCCTGGACATATTTGACCAGATCCAACACAAGTCTTTTAGAGCAGTGGTTTTCAAACGTTTTCACATCAAGGACCCCTACATGACACAAATTAGACCATGGACCACATTTGATAAGATTTTGTCCCAGGGTCCACCATCTGATACAATATTACAGAAAGTGTATGAAAATCCATGACCAAAATAGTCATACATTCTGTCATTGTATTACTTTTGGATGGAATTATAGTAAAATAATGTCTGTCGCTTTTTGATGGGGATCTTCTTAAGGACCCGTGGGGGTCCCCAGGACCCCACTTTGAGAATCACTGTTTTAGAGAGTCAGAACATTTATGGTCGCTATGATTAATGCACTTAAAGGGGTAGTTTGGTTTGTTTGAAGTGGGGTCCTATCAGCTAGTTGCATACACTAACTGAAATAGGTACAGTGTTCTGGACGCTGAGCGCACCGTCTATCGAGACCCAGCACTCCAAGCAACAGCCTCCACAGCTCTGTCTCTAGTACACGGGGCCAATAACTAAAACGTAATTTAGCCACCTAAAACAACGCCCACCTAAACAAATCAATATCAGTGTACATGCAAGCTCTATTTTGACAATTTTCAGCACTTTACTTTACCGTCAAATAGCCCTCTTATTCGGCACTATTTCCTCCCAACCGTAGAACTACCGTTCCTCCGCTAAACACCTGCACAGAACACAGAACAGGAAGGCTTAGAAGAGAGACAAAACACTGACTTACTTTAGAGACAACAAGTCACCTGGCCTCTCACGTCTGGGACGTTTTCCCCAATTCATCCTGGGAATGGTGAAAAAGGTCTGCAGGACACCCCGGCATTTAGGCAGCATATTATGGCAGTTCCTCGTATCTCTCTTTCTGCCTGTTCACTCTCTCTCTGCAAAATTCCTCTTCTGTATATTAGTCTCTATGGTTCATAATTGTATTTGTCACCAAGGTGAATGGCATATCGTCTTTGCTATCAAAATCACTCATATTTTCGTTTGTGTATTCTATTTGTTGTCTTCACTAACAAGCCGGGAGAAATAACCCAAAATAACAGCTGATCTGCGGAGTAATCCAGCGCCGCGGCTCTGTGCAGGCGTTTAGCGGAGGAATACGGCAGTTGGGAGAAAAAGTAGTACCGAATGAGAAGGCTGTTTGGCAGAAAAGTAAAGCGCTGAAAATTGTCAAAATAGAGCGTACATGTACACATATATCGATTTGTTTAGGTGGCCGTTGTTTTAGGTGGCTAAATTACGTTTTAGTTCTTGGCCCCCTGTACTAGAGAGACAGAGCTGTGGAGGCTGTTGCTTCAGAGTGCTGGGTCTCGATAAACGGTGTGCTCAGCGTCCAGAACACTTTACCTATTTCAGTTAGTGTATGGAACTAGCTAATAGGACTCCACTTCAAACAAACCAAACTATCCCTTTAAGTGAATGATTTTTGAGTGGTCTTGTGTCTGCCCTGGTATGTCACCTTTTTCATTATCCATGTTTGCATCCCTGGTCAAGCGAATTCCACGGTTTTGTTGTTTCAACCATTTGGAAGGTTTTATGGAATGCACCTTAAGTAGATGTTTCCAGATGTCACATGTGATGTGAACGTTGGTGATTCATTGTTGGGAAAAAAATAAACTGTTAAATGGTATTTTAGTTGTGATTTGTGAATATTTGGTAACATTTATGGAAAACATAATAGACCCTTCTCACGGGGGCCATTTTGTGTCGAAAAGGCAGAATAAACACAGGTGCAAGCAAAACACTAATGAGGATTTCCAAATTCCAATCATGGAAGTTGGAAACCCTCATTAGTGTTTTGCTTACACCTGTGTTTACCCTGCCTTTTCGACACAAAATGGCCCCCTTGAGAAGGGTCTAATTATAGTGAGTAATTATTAAGTAATTAAAATGTCAAACAGAGAACAATACAGATGAATAAGATGTACTTGATAGTTTTAAATAACATTTACTTAAAGGTTTTAAGTAGATTTTACTTGATACTGGCAAGTGAGTTGTACTTAGTATTTCAGCACTAAAATTTACTTGAAAATCGCTGTGCAATTTCTTGCAGTGTTTGATTTAAGTAAATCTTACAAATAATTTTTTTGAGTGTGTATTCCATTATGCAGAGAAACAAGCTGTCACGGGATGTCAATGGCCCCATGAAACAAGAAGTGGACCCAGAGGCAATCTCCAAATTTACTTGGAATGGTGTAAAGGACTGGGCTGTGGATAAGGCACCACTCCTGATGGCATGTCTGAGTTCCACATTCATAAGTACAAAAAAGACTAAGAAACCATTCAAGAGAGGTGGCAAGATCGTCATCAGCAGGTACACATTTTAACAATCAATATTATGACATTAGCTATTATTGGTACTTAAAAGGGATGACATACTTAAACAATCCTTGGCTTGGATCATTGGTGCAACTCACCATAGACTAATGGAGGCTGCTATTGTCAGCAGAAACAATGTCTTTAATATTTCCAGTTTGTGTACCTACATGCTTTTCAGAGATGAATCTCAAAAGAAGGAACAGCAGAAACTGGATCAAATGACTGGAATGTCTCTGGCAGTTGCACTTTTTACCGCAAACAAATCAAACAAATTCATGCAGACATGCATGGGAATCCAACTGTGGAAAGAAGGCTGCAGTAACAAGGTGATGGAAACCCTGAACCACATGGGTCTGTGTCTGGGAATGACTGCCACAAGGAAAGCCATCGATAAGATGCGGCTTGGCCATGACACCAAAATAAAGCAGTGGAAGGAAGAAGCAGAGGTAATTCCAATTATTATTATTAATTATTTACCTTCTTACAGGAGTAGCAATATAGAGGTCTTTAGACAGTGTCATAGTATACTGGCTAAAATGTGTTACTGCCCTAAAAACAGGATCAGTGTTTAGAAGAGGTTGATGTCACTTGGTTGTTATCATTTGCTATGTTTTTGGGGTCGTTTCATTTCTCTGAAAAAATGATTTTATATTTTTCAGAGACAACCAACCAGGAGGAGGCTACAATTATCTTCTGCTGCTAGCCCCAAAGCAAAAAACACATTCTCGGTGACATGGGACAATGTCCAAGTATGTTGGAAATGCAACACACACCATCGTAAAATTATTTTCTTTACACATACATTAAGATACATATAGTAATTTTAAAATAAGCACTGTTGAATTGTTTAGGAGTTCAATATCTATCCTGAAACAATGTAGAGTTCATAGAGCATTTATGTAAATATAGCTCATTCATGTCCAATATTCAGAAAGACAACACTGAATGAATGTTCTGTGGTCCCCAGATGTTTATTCATGGAAAACATCTATCACAGGACCATGCAAACAAGATGTTGATGTTTGCTTTGTGCTTTGGCCATCAAAATAAAATAAACAACAGTCATCTTGAAGGAACAGGGTGCAGGGCCATTGAGGTCCCGCCTAGTGCACTGCTGCAGACCCCAGAGGTGGGTTTTAAATTTATATTATGTATTATTATCTCTTTATTTTTTGATGAATTACCCCAGTCAGTAAATAATGTAAATAGTGGGGTTTTTACTGGTAAATAACTTTTCTCTTTTCATGCAAGGTGTTAAGGTCATTGCGTGACAGAATGGTGACCTTGGTCATGAGGGTATTGGTTGACAACCTCACTCAACTGTCTCAAGTCAAACGCAAGGTCACCCTGCACATTCCACACCAGTTCACAGAGGAGATGAACAGGAAAAGTGAAATTGTAAGATCTAACTTCTGAAGAAATATATCTATTATAGATCTATAATAATCTTATGGAAGTTGGACCTCCTACAGTTCTGGGAAAGACGCCATCCGAAGTACTTTATCATTGGCCACCACATGCTAACCGGTAAGAAAGCCAATGTTTACGTACACATACTTGCTAAATGTAATTTGTTGTTTTTGTTACTGAATTTCTTCATCAATTATATTCAAACAATGTCAAACAATAACAAAGATGTAATAACATTTTTAAATAATACATCTCCAATGTTGCTTTTTGTCTGAAGATGTCACTGCAGAAAATATATGTGTAACTCCATTGTTGTTCAAGACAATTTGTTGGCACCACTGTTGATTGTATGTGTTATTATTTATTATTATTTTTTCTTTTGAGGAATTGGAGGCTATCTTCCAGCCAATCTTCAAGCTGACCTCATCTGGAATAGAGTGGCCAACCCATCCGGGCATGAAGGCGCCAACATTGGCCTTGATCTGATGAATGAATTTCTGAATAACGATTTTAAAGGTATGTAGTAGAATAATACATAATACATTTGGGGAGTCAGAAGATATCAGCTAGCGTAGTAACTCATGTTCTGTGTCTAACAGAAATGATGAAAAGATCACACGGCCAATGCACAGAGAATGTTGTGCAGAGATGTGCAGAAATGGGCGGATCATTTGGCCAAGACCTTGACAAGCTGCTCACCACTGCTGGAATCGGTGTTTTCACCAAATCATGCCAAAGGGGTGACAGCTACAAGAAGCGAATGATTCAAGACATCAAGACCTTTGTCTGTGAGTACAAGTCTGATGAACTTTTCAAGAACATTCCAGGCAGATTCCATGAAGGATTTAAAAACTTCACTTTTGAGACAACAATCAAGAAGCCTGAGAGGATGGGAAGAAGGATGAGGAACCTCGCAGAGGACATTGACATGTGGGACGTGTTTGCTGGGCTAAAACCAGTCGTGTGATGTAAGAAGCGATCACAAAGTATCCCCACACACCAGAGATGCTCACAAGTCACTTTTTGCAAGTCCATGTCAAGTCTCAAGTCCTTGGTCACAAGTCCAACTCAAGTCTCAAGTCCTTGGTCACAAGTCCAACTCAAGTCTCAAGTCCTTGGTCACAAGTCCAACTCAAGTCTCAAGTCCTTGGTCACAAGTCCAACTCAAGTCTCAAGTCCTTGGTCACAAGTCCAACTCAAGTCTCAAGTCCTTGGTCACAAGTCCATGTCAAGTCTCAAGTCCTTGGTCACAAGTCCAACTCAAGTCTCAAGTCCTTGGTCACAAGTCCATGTCAAGTCTCAAGTCCTTGGTCACAAGTCCAACTCAAGTCTCAAGTTATTGATCACAAGTACAGATCCAGTCTCAAGTCCCTAACAATGGAACATTCTATCATCTGCTGCATGCCATCTGGTCTGTTTGGAACACTGCATTGATAAAACTAGAAATGAAAAGCATGTACTGCATTATCATCACTACTTTATCTATTGGAATACAGTAGCAGCAATGATTGGAGATGACATTAGTTTACTTTACTTACTTACATTATTAGACATTTCCTTGAAGTAAATACTACAAAAATGTAAATTAAGAACAATTAAGATTGTTCACAAGTCCCAAAGCTTCAAGTCCAAGTGAAGTCTAAATTATTTGAGGACGATTCTCAAGTCAAGTCTCAAATAACTGTGTGTGACTTAAGTCCTTCTCAAGTACAAGTCTCAAGTCCAAGTCCCTATCTCTGCTCCCCCCCATCCCATCCATGTGTCTGCATGTTTTTAAATGTGTGTGTTTAGGGCATATTGTCGTTAAAGCAAAAAAGAAATAGTATAGCTTCTACTGGAGCCCTTGACGTTTATCCTTATACATTTGTTTTTCATAAAAAGTTCCATCATTGTTCAATTGTTTTCAAGTTTGACTTTTTCCCCCTAACAATTGACACATAACTTTAAAATTTTCAATTTTGTAACTTATATGGTTAGAAAAACTTTGAAATAATATCTTTCGTCAAAATCAGAGTCACTTGACTGACTGAAGCATGGCACTTATTTGCCATCATTATTTCTCAGTTGAGTTAGAGAAAAAACACCAAAGGTTCAATTAAGTATTTATTTTTAAATTCAAAAGAAAAAATAAATCCAGACCTATTTGAACATAGATCAATAAAATGTACAATTGAAATTATTTACACATGTATGTTATATACAGCACTTATATGGGGTCTATTAACTATCATTTCCTTACTCTGTAAGTTTTGCTTTGCACACTGAGCAGCAGCCCACTCGTTCACAAATGGCTGTGAAGTCTTTGTTCATGCCTGTTACAGACAAAAACTGTAACACACACTTCCTTATGCAGTCCCCCTTATCAATACGCTGCAGCATTTCAATCATTTCAACATTGATAAATGCTTTGTGGATGGACCTGGGGGGGAGGTACATGATGTTGGTCCCTGGCTCTCCATCTCTGGCACAACGTCCAACCTCCTGCCAGTAGCTCAGGATGTCACTGGCTGGCCCCCAGTGCAGGACGTAGCGCACATCGGGCACCTGGACACCAAGGCCAAAAGCCACAGTGGCAACTACACATCTTATGTGGCTTTCAGGTGTGGCGAAGGCTGATAGGATTCTTTCCTGTGTCTCTGAATCTGTTTTGCTGTGGAACATGTCAACTGTCCTTGTCCAAACGGTGTGTTCCACAGAGGTCCAGGCATCCTTTCCTAGCTGCTGCATTATCCGCCCGTAGACATGGGTTACAGAGGATATTGTCCTTAAAAACAAGAGTTTCAATTTACATAATTAATATCTTCTAATCTGTCTAGTCTTAAATCCAAAAATGAAGTCACCTTATAGACTATTAAGAACACAAATAACATCCGAATATTACAGACAATTTAAATAGAGTTGACAAGGTCTTCAATTGAGGAATTTTCCCCCCAAAAAGAAAACCAAAGGTTGAAAAAATTAAACCACCTGCAGTAGATGATCAGCTTTCCTGATGTTTTCCCCTGGCGCAGGTGGGGGACAATCCAGTCTGCCACCTGGGTGATGTCGTCATTCTTTGACCTCTTCACCTCAAGGAATATGTTAGGTCTGTGTTCATGATAAAATAAATAAATAAATAAAATAATCAATCATTTATTTTGTTAAAGTTTCAAAGTATAATGTCTGAAATATAGCATTCCATGAACATCCTAATGTGTTGAGGCTGCTTTACAACCATACCTGTCCGGAAGGTGTGTTATCATCTTCACAGAAGATGAGTGGAGATGGAGAAGCCTAAGTATCTCTGTGACCATCTCCTGAGTAGCTGTGGCCGTTAGTAGCAGTACTGGTGCTGCTAACACTCCTCAGTGAGGGGACCTTGAGGTAATCTGCACGAAAGGTTTTACCCCTGAAATTGGAAAACAGTTTTAAGATGAAAATATTAGGTTAAGCTATTGGCATAATATTGACATTTATCTCTGTCAATTTAAAATCCAGAGTCCTCATAGTTTGATCACCTAAAAGTATTCCAGTGTCAAAAATGTCACATACATCATTCATTAAGAAAAATAATACCAATTGTTTATACTTCTTCTGTTGAATTGCTTTTAATTCTAATTGGTTGGAGAATAGTTTGTTTTCCAGGGTTGGACAGCCTTGGGGTTTGCATTAAGATTATGGTCTTGACTAATATTTCTGGAATTTTCATGTTTAGCTTACCAGCTGGTTAGGCAGTGAACCTCATCAAGGGCCAAGAGGCAGATCTTCTTTCTGTTGGCCTTCAGCCAACTCCACCATGGCTGGTCGACTGCCACTTCGGGTGACATGAACACCAGGTCCACGTTGTTGTCCGAAACACCTACAACACATTAATATACACAGATTAAGCTTTCCTTACGATAAACAGATATAACTAACCAGCCTGGCTGTCTATTTATACCTACTTTACTATAAACTGATATAGCAAACCAGCCTGGCTGTATACTTACTTTGCTTGTCTTCTGCTGAACTGTCACTGGTGACAGCAGCACACCTGATCCCAAGGTCAGTCCAGCGGATCACCTGATCTTTCATTAGGGCCTTAAGGGGACTGATCACCAGGACAATATGTTGTGCCCCAGGATGCACCTGAAATGTTTAGATTTCAAACAACTTTTAATGTATTCTCTAACTATATTGTAATAACAATGAAGCTATATGAATATGTGAATATGTTCAAAATGATGGTTAAAATTCAAGAACTGCATGTGCTAATGTTTTAATCAAAAACTATAGTCAGTGTCTTATGCATAAAACAAGTCTTACCTTATCCATTACTGTCCCAAATACACCAAAACAAGCGCTTTTGCCATAGCCTGTTGGAAGTAATCCGAATACGTGTTCTCCATTGAGAAGGGACAGAATTATAGACTTCTGTTCATCTTTTAGAGACAATGGTAGAGCAGAAAATGCTTCCTCTACAGATGAACCCATAACTACACTGCCCTACAGCTGTTTTATAATTATTACATTATTTTTAATTATTATTATTTATAACTAGGTCTACTTTCAATAAAACTACAGCACTTCTACAAAAAGATTAACACATAGGTTAATATTTTAACAATTACAACATCCACCACCAACATACGGTCTCAAACTTATAGCAAACAACAACAATATAATTACTTGTGTACAATAGACTATGTCTCAGGCAATAAATACTTAACTTCTAGCACTGGAGTGCAAGACAACTCACTCCCAAAACAATGCCCATGTGGCCCATCCCCAACCTCATCAAGAAAAAGCTTAAAATCGTAAAAACAAAACTATAAAAGTGGAATATAAAACTAATAACTAACTCTAAAGACTATGATTAAACTATCTACTAATAAATTTGGGAATGACAAGTTGTCGTTAATGGCCTATTTTTATCTGTTTTCTTTTTTCGTTACATAGCGTCTGAATCTCCATCAATTCTCTCTATTTTTTTCACGTTCTTCTCCCCTCCTCCCCTCCCCTACACATCAGTGCACCTGAAATGGGTACCGGCATTTCATTGGTCGATACACAGAGACAAAAACGTGCATATTGATTGGCCAGAAACCTGTGACTGACAGAACGACACAGGGCAAACCCCATACTTGACACATGATGTAATACCCCATGATGCGGTGGCGCAGTTGAGCAGTTGAACCGGTGAGCAGCAAAAAAGAAGAAGAGTCGTTGGAGAAGGGAAAATAATGTTTCCGGACACACAAATAACCCAAACTTTCTTAAAATACGAGTTAACAAAGCGCGGCCTCAGCGCGGCCTGCTCGACAACATCCGTGGCAACAAGGTGCGTAGTTTATATTAGTGATTGGTGCATGTTAGAAGCTTGTAGATCGCTAAATGTGCAACTTTCCCTCGATAAAGGGGTCGGGCGAGCGCGACTATGATGGGAGAGGTACTCGAGTGAAATAGTCGCGTTTTTCGGCTACTTAGACACATACAGTGTGGAAAATAGGGTCCAGGTTGAAAAAAAACGAAATTCTCTTTTAACTCAGTCAGTAAATCTCATGTAAATTCAACGTAAATTCATATTTATCATCCACAGAACACTTCATCACTCATGTATATTGTATATATTTACTCGATTTGATTGCACTTGCAACTTTGTGAATGTCTTTAGTTATCTTCCTACTTCTTATCTCTGTATATTGATGTGACCGCTACGCTGCATACAGACACTAAGACAAATTCCTCGTATGTAACTTGCATACTGTGGCAATAAAAGTGATTCAGATTCTGGAAATATTTTATGTTACTTTAAATCAAAAATGGTTCATGGATTACATTCTAATCTAACAAACCTATCAATTTAAAAGTCAAGCATGTTACCGGGGAAACAATTAAGCTTTGCTCAAAATCAGGGGGGGGGAGGGGGGGGGGGGGGTCGGTGGAGGTAAAGCCACAACAATAAATCAGAAAATTAAATTGTTAGATTGAATATAGATACTTTAATTCCGATAACTTAAAGGGATAGTTCGGTTTGTTTGAAGTGGGGTCCTATCAGCTAGTTCGATACACTAACTTAATTAGGTACAGTGTTCTGGAGGCTGGGCGCATTGTGGAACGAGACCCGGCACTCAGAGCAGCACCCAAACCAGCTTTTTCTCTGTAAGTACGGGGGGTCAACAACTAAAACGTAATTCAGCAACAACGCCCACCTAAACAAATCGATATCTGTGTACATGCACGCTCTATTTTGACAATTTTCAGCGCTTTACTTTTCCGCAAAACAGCAGTTTCATTCGGCACTGCTTTTTCTCCCAACCGTACAACTACCGTATTCCTCCGCTAAAAGCCAGCACAGAGCACAGAGCCGCGGTTTACAAAACAGGAAGGCTTAGAAGAGAGATAAAACACTGACTTACTTTAGAGACAACAAGTCACCTGGAGTCGCTTCTCTGGTCTGGGACGTTTTCCACAATTTATCCTGGGAATGGTGAAAAAGGTCTGCAGGGCACCCCGGCATTTAGGCAGCAGGCGCATCTCTCTTTCTGCCTGTTCACTCTCTGCAAAAGTTCCTCTTCTGTATTCTCTCTGGTTCATAATTGTATCCTCTTGTCACCAAGGTGAATGGCATATCATCCTCGCTATCAAAATCACTCATATTTTCGTTTGTGTATTCTATTTGTTGTGTCTTCACTAACAAACCGGGAGAAATAAAATAACTCAAAATAACAGATGATCTGCGGAGTAATCCAGTGCTGCGGCTTTGTGCAGGCTTTTAGCGGAGGAATACGGTAGTTGTACGGTTGGGAGAAAAAGCAGTGCCGAATGAAACTGCTGTTTTGCAGAAAAGTAAAGCGCTGAAAATTGTCAAAATAGAGCGTGTGTCAGGGGACAACAATGTCTTGTCTTGTGTGTCTCTTTTCTCCCTGTGTTTCCCCCTCCCCTGAGTGTTTGTGTGTAGTGGGCGGAGATCTGCACCTGGTACCTGGGCTGCTGCACGGCTGGTGGTGATCAGCTAATCACCAGACGCCTCTACATATACCCTGGCTCTCCAGTAACTCGTCGCCAGATTGTTTAGTCTCCATACGTGGTAGTACGCCTAGCCACTCTCGTGTTTTGCTCGTTCCTGTAATTTCCTGGAGGAAACATTTTTGACTCATGATTTTTCCTGTGTTCAGGTCTGCTGATCTCTGCTGCCAGCTGTCTACAGTTCCGGTGTTCATGATCCCACACCTGCTGCCTGGATCATCAGCTTTGCCAGCCTGCCTGTCTCCTGCTCATGCCTACAAAATTACCTTGTGCAAATTAAATCTTGTTACTCGTTGGATCTGTCTCCGTGTCCGCTTTTGGGTCCTGCTCTTTAAGGTTGTGACAGCGTGCATGTACACAGATATCAATTTGTTTAGGTGGCCGTTGTTTTAGGTGGCTAAATTACGTTTTAGTTGTTGACCCCCCGTACTTACAGAGAAAAAGCTGGTTTGGGTGCTGCTCTGAGTGCCGGGTCTCGTTCCACAATGCGCCCAGCCTCCAGAACACTGTACCTAATTAAGTTAGTGTATCGAACTAGCTGATAGGACCCCACTTCAAACAAACCGAACTATCCCTTTAACATCAACCAAAATCTCATTCAATTTTACTTGTGTAATGAAAACATTTGCAACTTAAATACATGGTTATAGACTGTTGTGAAATTATTGCAGAAAGTATACATTTGTTTGTGCATCTTACCTGCTTTGGAGAGTTACTGTAACTTCTGTTGTTGCCTGATGGACATGAGAATGTAATCACACTGATCTATATTTTTTGCATTAAGGTATTATAACGATAGGCACATTCTATTGGCTGCTACAGAATAATTTGTTGAACAGGTGGAACAGCTGTAAATGAAAGAGTCTCAACTGTGTACTTTGTAGGGCGGCTGCCTGTTGAGCAACTATTGTTTTTTCTTTCTTTTTTAGATTAATCAACGAACTGGCGTGCTCAACCCAACGTTTTACAGATGGTTACTGGGTGCCGATCCAAACATCTAAAAAATTAAATCAAAAACAGCACTCACAGATGTCTATAAAGTTTAAACTTTTAATGCGCACAGCAGCAGTGATACAACGGACGCGTTTCAGCCTCACAGGCTTTCCTCAGCGTTGCTACAAACAGTGGGTGTGACCCATATAAGTAGAAGCCAGGACCATGCTGAATGAAACCAGCTGTGGAAAATGCATGCATCAATCAATCAATCAATCTCCAACATATCTAGAACAGACAGAGTGGTCAAGAACCTACATAACAAATAAATAAGATGACCGCACAGCTAATCAGAATACATCAACATGACTGATTAAATCACTCACAGATCCTAGGTCCATAGGTCATTTTGAATACCGAGTGATGCCCTTTGGTCTATCTAATGCACCTGCCGTGTTTCAAGCCCTAGTGAATGATGTGCTACGTGACATTCTTAACCGTTTTTTGTTTGTCTACTTGGATGATATCGTCATTTTTTCCCAGAACATGGAGGAACACATTCAACATGTCCAGATGGTGCTCCGCCGGCTGCTGGAGAACAAACTTTTTTTCAAGGCAGTGGCTGAATGGCCAACTCCAAATACCCGCAAGCAGCTCCAACGCTTTCTTGGGTTTGCCAACTTCTACCGACGCTTCATTCGCAACTACAGCGCAGTGGCGGCTCCTCTCAATCATCTCACATCCTCTGCTGTGGTTTTCTCCTAGACACCTGAGGCTGAAGCAGCCTTTACCAGGTTCAAACAGCTCTTCACCACCGTTCCGGTGTTATTTCACCCAGACTCCTCTCTACAATTCATCGTGGAGGTCGATGCATCGGAGACGGGGGTGGGGGCCATACTCTCTCAGCGATCCCCCAAAGACAATAAGGTACACCCATGTGCGTTTTTCTCTGGCACTCTAAATCCAGCTCAACGGAAGTATGATGTGGGAAACCGTGAGCTACTAGCAGTGGTGTTAGCTTTGGATGAGTGGAGGCACTGGTTGGAGGGGGCTGAGCATCCTTTTATTGTATGGACCGACCATAAGAATCTCGCCTATACCTCCGTACAGCAAAACGCCTAAACTCCCGCCAGGCCCGGTGGGCGTTATTTCTGGGAAGATTAAATTTCATTATCACCTACCGGCCTGGTTCTCGTAATGGTAAGCCTGATGCCCTCTCCCACCAAACTGACCCAGAAAAGACCAGTTCCCTGCCTGAGCTCATTCTACCCCCTTCTTGTGTCATCGGAGCAGCTACCTGGCAAATTGAGACGCTTGTCCGAGAGGCCCACCGTGCTCAGCCGGACCCAGGTAACGGTCCAGCTAACTGTCTCTTTGTCCCAGATTCAGTTAGGTCTCCCGTGTTGCAGTGGGGCCACTCTTCCAAGTTGTCGTGTCATCCGGGTATCCAGCGCACCCTCGACTTCCCCAGGCGACGGTTCTGGTGGCCCTCCATGGCAGCAGATACGACGGCCTTTGTGTCTGCCTGCTCTGTCTGTGCCCGCAGCAAAGCCTCCCACCAGCCTCCAGCTGGGTTACTGCGGCCCCTGCCGGTGCCTCACCGCCCTTGGTCCCATATTGCAGTTGACTTTGTCACCGGACTACCTCCCTCTGAAGGTAACACTGTTATATTAACCATTGTTGATCGGTTCTCCAAGGCGGTACACTTTGTTGCTCTCCCTAAACTGCCCTCTGCCGCAGAGACTGCTGAGCTCCTCGTAATGCATGTGTTTAAGCCCCATGGACTTCCCCGGGACATTGTGTCGGACAGAGGGCCCCAGTTCACTGCCAGGGTCTGGAGAGCCTTCTGTGCGGCGATAGGGGCCACAGTCAGCCTCTCTTCTGGATATCATCCCCAATCCAATGGGCAGACAGAGCGGGCAAATCAAGACCTGGGAGCGGCCCTGAGGTGTATCACCGCTCGCCATCCAGCCAACTGGAGCAAACAGCTGCCATGGGTGGAGTATGCGCACAATTCCCTCACCTTTTCAGCGACAGGTATGTCACCCTTTATGGCCTCTCTGGGCTATCAACCACCCCTTTTCCCCAGCCAGGAGGAAGAAGTGGCGGTTCCCTCCGTCCGGGCTAATCTCCGGCGTTGCCGCCGGATTTGGAGAGAGGCACGGGCAGCGCTCCTCTGGACTGCAGCACGCAACCAGCGCCTGGCTGACCGCCATCGCACCCCTGCTCCCCCTTACCAGCCCGGCCAGAGGGTATGGCTTTCGTCACGAGACTTGCCATTGAACGTTGAGTCCCACAAGTTGGCACCTCGCTTTTTCGGTCCGTTTGAGGTGGATAAGGTAATAAACCCCATGGCCGTCCGCCTAAAGTTACCGGCATCATTAAAGATTCACCCGACCTTTCATGTGTCTCTGCTCAAGCCTGTGTCTTCCAGCCCATTGTGCCCTCCGGTCGAACCCCCACCACCCCCCCGGTTCGTTGATGGCGGACTAGTCTACACGGTGCGGCGGATTCTGGATTCCCGCCGCAGGGGTCGTGGTTTTCAGTTCCTAGTGGACTGGGAGGGTTATGGTCCTGAGGAGAGGTCCTGGGATTTTTTCCGGGACCATCCGGATAAGCCTGGGAGAATGCCAGGAGGCGTTCGTTGAGGGGGGGGTGCTGTCAGGGGACAGCAGTGTCTTGTCTTGTGTGTCTCTTTTCTCCCTGTGTTTCCCCCCCCCTGAGTGTTTGTGTGTAGTGGGCGGAGATCTGCACCTGGTACCTGGGCTGCTGCACGGCTGGTGGTGATCAGCTAATCACCAGACGCCTCTACATATACCCTGGCTCTCCAGTGACTCGTCGCCAGATTGTTTAGTCTCCATACGTGGTAGTACGCCTAGCCACTCTCGTGTTTTGCTCGTTCCTGTAATTTCCTGGAGGAAACATTTTTGACTCATGATTTTTCCTGTGTTCAGGTCTGCTGATGTCTGCTGCCAGCTGTCTACAGTTCCGGTGTTCATGATCCCACACCTGCTGCCTGGATCATCAGCTTTGCCAGCCTGCCTGTCTCCTGCTCATGCCTACAAAATTACCTTGTGCAAATTAAATCTTGTTACTCGTTGGATCTGTCTCCGTGTCCGCTTTTGGGTCCTGCTCTTTAAGGTTGTGACAGCGTGCATGTACACAGATATCGATTTGTTTAGGTGGGCGTTGTTTTAGGTGGCTAATTTACGTTTTAGTTGTTGACCCCCCGTACTTACAGAGAAAAAGCTGGTTTGGGTGCTGCTCTGAGTGCCGGGTCTCGTTCCACAATGCGCCCAGCCTCCAGAACACTGTACCTAATTAAGTTAGTGTATCGAACTAGCTGATAGGACCCCACTTCAAACAAACCGAACTATCCCTTTAACATCAACCAAAATCTCATTCAATTTTACTTGTGTAATGAAAACATTTGCAACTTAAATAGATGGTTATAGACTGTTGTGAAATTATTGCAGAAAGTATACATTTGTTTGTGCATCTTACCTGCTTTGGAGAGTTACTGTAACTTCTGTTGTTGCCTGATGGACATGAATGACATGAATGTAATCACACTGATCTATATTTTTTGCATTAAGGTATTATAACGATAGGCACTTTCTATTGGCTGCTACAGAATAATTTGTTGAGAACAGGTGGAACAGCTGTAAATGAAAGAGTCTCAACTGTGTACTTTGTAGGGTGGCTGCCTGTTGAGCAACTATTGTTTTTTCTTTTTTTTAGATCACATGGTTTCATGGAACTCATCAGTCTCAACTGTGTACTTTGTAGTGTGGCTGCCTGTTGAGCAACTATTGTTTTTATGCCTCCGCCGGCGAAGCCAGGCCGAAGGCATTATGGATCCGGGTTGTCCGTCCGTACGTACGGCCGTCCGTACGTCCGTACGGATGTTTGTTAACGCCATATCTGAGGAACGCCTTGACGGAATTTCATCAGATTCGCCTTAAACATTCACTTAGGCTCAAGGATGATCTGAATAGATTTTGGTGGTCAAAGGTCAAAGGTCAAGGTCACTGTGACCTCTCGAACGCCATTTTCAAGCTTGTTAACGCGATATCTGAGGAACGCCTGGACGGAATTTAATCAGATTCGCCTTAAACATTCACTTAGGCTCAAGGATGATCTGATTAGATTTTGGTGGTCAAAGGTCAAAGGTCAAGGTCACTGTGACCTCTCGAACGCCATTTTCAAGCTTGTTAACGCGATATCTGAGGAACGCCTGGACGGAATTTCATCAGATTCGCCTTAAACATTCACTTAGGCTCAAGGATGATCTGATTAGATTTTGGTGGTCAAAGGTCAAAGGTCAAGGTCACTGTGACCTCTCGAACGCCATTTTCAAGCTTGTTAACGCGATATCTGAGGAACGCCTGGACGGAATTTCATCACATTCGCCTTAAACATTCACTTAGGCTCAAGGATGATCTGATTAGATTTTGGTGGTCAAAGGTCAAGGTCACTGTGACCTCTCGAACGCCATTTTCAAGCTTGTTAACGCGATATCTGAGGAACGCCTGGACGGAATTTCATCAGATTCGCCTTAAACATTCACTTAGGCTCAAGGATGATCTGATTAGAGTTTGGTGGTCAAAGGTCAAGGTCACTGTGACCTCTCGAACGCCATTTTCAAGCTTGTTAACGCGATATCTGAGGAACGCCTGGACGGAATTTCATCAGATTCGCCTTAAACATTCACTTAGGCTCAAGGATGATCTGATTAGATTTTGGTGGTCAAAGGTCAAAGGTCAAGGTCACTGTGACCTCTCGAACGCCATTTTCAAGCTTGTTAACGCGATATCTGAGGAACGCCTGGACGGAATTTCATCACATTCGCCTTAAACATTCACTTAGGCTCAAGGATGATCTGATTTGATTTTGGTGGTCAAAGGTCAAGGTCACTGTGACCTCTCCAACGCCATTTTCAAGCTTGTTAACGCGATATCTGAGGAATGCCTGGACGGAATTTCATCAGATTCACCTTAAACATTCACTTAGGCTCAAGGATGATCTGTTTAGATTTTGGTGGTCAAAGGTCAAAGGTCAAGGTCACTGTGACCTCTCAAACGCCATTTTCAAGCTTTTAACGCGATATCTGAGGAACGCCTGGACGGAATTTAATCAGATTCGCCTTAAACATTCACTTAGGCTCAAGGATGAACTGATTCCATTTTGGTTATCAAAGGTCAAAGGTCAAGGTCACAGTGACCTAACAAATGCCATTTTCAAGCTCGGTAACGCCATATCTCAGTAACACATTGACTAAATTTCTTCACATTTGGCTCAAATATCCAATTCTGCACAGAAACGCCTTGATGCAATTTCTTCCTATTTGGCTCCAACATCCACTTGGACTCAAGAATGAACTAATGGCGGAGGCATAAGTCCGCGTTGCGGTCGTTCTAGTTTCTTTCTTTTTTAGATCACATGGTTTCATGGAACTCATCAGTCTCAACTGTGTACTTTGTAGGGTGGCTGCCTGTTGAGCAACTATTGTTTTTTCTTTCTTTTTAGATCACATGGTTTCATGGAAATCATCAGTCTAAATCAGTGCTGACCAATTTGGTCAGCACTCCCCCCCGATTTTTTTATCCAGAATGCAACTCGGGCAAGTTATCAGATATCTGCACTGATTGCAAAGGGTGGACAAGGTTTTTCATGTGGTGACTTTGTGAAACAGTGTCTGAATGTGGCTGCGGATACTGTGTTCACTCCTGAGATTGCATCCCTGCAAATTGTCATGGTGGCAAATTGTTTACAAAAGATGGACTATAAAGCTGATTTTCAAAGTACCTTGAGGATTTTTCAAGTTGTGAATTAAGTCAAATTTCTCTCTTGATTACAAAGGTGGAAAATACAACTGTTTCTAACTGGGTGTTTACTGATTAAATGTTTAAGCTCCCCACAAATGAAGATGTTTTTTTTTATATATATATAACCAATTGCAAATTATTACAATTACCAAACAGATAAAAAGTAGATTATTATATTGAAATGTTATTTTAGATTTAGAAGTTAATTTTCTATAAAACACAATACATATTAATGTAATTCCATAACGTTTATTTTTGGCCCTCGGCCCTCCACCCAGATTGCGTTTTGGCCCTTCATGGGAAAGAATTTGGGCACCCCTGGTCTAAATGGTCTACTTTGACATAGGTGGAGGCGATGTCTTGTCATAGACACTGGGATAGCCTGCTCAGCCTGGCTGGGGGCGTGGTCAGGGTGGGGTAAATCTCCTGTTCTATCCATTCAGCAAAGTTAGAATTTAGCTGCTAGCCCAGCCCAGGCAGACACGATCGAGGATTTGACCACCGCAGTAAACGGGGGACTGCCCCCTAGTCCGATACCTCACGAGTCCGATACCTCACGAGTCCGACACCTCATGGTTTTGGGTTAGGGTCTGGGGGAGGTTAGGTTTAGGCGTGGGGGTGGGAGAGGTTAGGTTTTGGGTTAGGGTCTGGGGGAGGTTAGGTTTAGGCGTGGGGGTGGGAGAGGTTAGGTTTTGGGTTAGGGTCTGGGGGAAGTTAGCCTCTTTTTTCGGACTCGTGAGGTGTCGGACTCGTGAGGTATCGGACTCGTGCCATGGCACCAGTAAACGCACATCTGAGCAGACGTCTTGTGTTCTGCTCTAGCTGATCCAAAATGCTGCTGCCAGACTCCTCACCAGGTCAAAAAAGTCATGCCATATCACCCCCATCCTAGCCTCACTGCACTGGCTCCCGGTACAGCACAGGATCCATTTCAAAATCCTTGTATTTACATTCAGATCCCTCCATGGCCAAGCCCCCGCCTATATCTCTGACCTCATCCACCCCTATGCAGCCAGCCGGTCTCTGAGGTCATCCAACCAAGAGCTCCTGGTCGTGCCCAGGACCAGGCTAAAAACAAAAGGCGACAGAGCCTTCGAAGTGACAGCCCCGAAGCTCTGGAATGCCCTCCCCCCTGATCTGAGAGCTGCTCGCTCTGAGCTCTTGTTTAAAAAACTATTAAAGACCCACCTGTTTAGACAGGCCTTTTAGTCATTCCTAGCCATTGTTTTTACCTGTTCATGCTCTGTGTATGTTCTTATGTTTTTGCCTTTTTCTTGTATTATTCCTGCACTTATATTTCTGTGTTGCTATTTTAATGTGTAAAGCACTCTGTGCATTCGTGCTGGGAAGGGTGCTATATAAATAAATTTTTACTTACTTACTTACTAGAACCCCCAAACCTGTAGTTTAGAGCCGCAGCACCGTCTTTTGGTGAGTCAGCCCATGAGATATATGGGCAGTTTTACCCCACTCGCGCGCCAGCCGTATAACATTTTGTGGGCGTTCCTACACACACCGACGGTCTCTATGGTTGGGAGTAACTATCGTTTTTTTTTTTTTAGGCCGGTGCTTGCACAGGCCTATGGGAGCATGTGTGTCCCAATCGCTGCATACACGACTCCTGGCACCCTTTCATCAAGATGGGCTTTTACTTTGAAATTTGTTTTATTTGACGAATGTCCGGTTTTGGACTTCCTGTCTGCCCTGATCTTGTTCAGCTTGACAGAGTCGCTCACGGCCGCAGAGGGTCCACGCCCACGTTACACGCGAGTCGACGCAACAAATAAACAAACACACATTTCCCAGTGTCTCTGGACATCAACAGTAGCGGGAGACGTCTCCCCTTCCAGCAAATATACATGAATGTCATGCGTAAGGAACATGAACATGAACATGAACCCTAACCCTACCCTACCCTAGGCAGAGAGCTAAGATAAGTAGCTAACAGCTGAGCTAAGTAGGCTATAACTAGCGTGTTAGCCGATCGGAAAAGCATGTAAACAGCGGTGAGATCTCCTTTATATAAGGTATGCAACCATTTCCAATGAACAAATGGCATGTAGCCTTTAACTTTAAAACAAAACAATGTGCTTCTGCTTACTTACATTCAACTCTGTATGGCAGTGAGTGCAGACAGTGCAACACCAGTGGCATGTAGCCCTCAAGTATTTAACTGCTTACTTAGCCTACATTCAACTTTTTATGGCAAGGGTAACACATCCAATCTCGCCAAGCACCTGAAAGACAGGCACCCAGACCTGTTCAAATAATTCAAAGTGGGTTCATTCTTTTAAACGGTGTAAAATAACACGTTTAACAACATATCAAACGGACCTTATCCTGTCACATTAGTTTTTGAGATAGCTCGCAATGCATTTTGTAACCAAAAAAACGTTTGGCTAACGTTAACGTTAACGTGTTTTGTAATGGAATCTTTATGGGACACGGCGAATAGGCTACCTGGCACAGCGTTAGCTAGCATAGTGTACTGTAGCACGTGTGCAATGCAAATGGAATCATTATGGAACTATCGCTAAGTTCGGCTATTAGCCGTGTCCCATAATGATTCCATTACAAATATGTTATTGCACACGTGACATGTTATTTTACTAAAAATAATGCATTTTACCATCATTTCAAGTAGAATGATACCACCCAAGCAAGAATATTTCAAGTGTTTTAAGTGCTTTACTGAAATATTTGGACTATATAATGATAATACAATTATCTCAACCTTAAAAGGTTACATATAGGTGCCAAAAAGCCATAAATTCACATCAAAGAACAAAGAAAAACAACAATTATAATTCAAGTTTAAACCGTAAGTGTGCAGCTGCAGCATTTATTAAAAAAAAAAAAAAAAAAAAAATCTTTATCCTGTGTCGTGGATTCCTACATTAGGCTAAATGCTATGCCTAAATAAGGTCAGACAGTGTTGCAAATACCTGAACGTTTATTCGATCATTTACAGTTTACAAGTTATGCATTTACTCATATGCTAATGGTTAGTCAGATATGCTAATAAGCTAAGCCCCATACTATGCTAGCTCCCTACATAGCTTTGCCCATGGTTAGATGTGTCTTCTGTCTCATCATTGTTACAGTCTTATATAGCTAAACGATCCTCTTAAAGTAACCATACAAGGGTGTGCCAATATCTGATTGGATCTGATTGGCTCCCTCTATGTCTAACAATATCCTCAGACCATCGTCATCTGACATAACTCACATGTCCTGCATCATGTGGATGCGTCATGGATAACATTGACCTTCTGTGACTCAAACGCTTTCCATGACAAAGGCTATTATTAGCCCCTTACGCCCCTAATATCTCAGACATCTGGTCAGTCAGTAGTGACAATTTCATAATTCACATTATGTTTCTTCACAATCAATATGTACTTATTCTATAACAATTTATCATTGGAAATGTCCACAAAATCCACCCTTTTGTTAATTTTTTACCAAAAAGACAACAAACAAAAACTATTTCCAATCTTGTACCAAAAACTTCATCATTATAACATATAACTAAATATAACCAACATGTTAAACTTTTTAACCTTAGCATCTAGACCAGATGTTGCATGTGACGCCCAGAAGCTTGCTGATGGCGATTTTCTAACCTATAAGTGAAGATCAACCAGACAGATTGAATGATAAACCAGACAGCCTTATCGCCAGTTCATTTCACTCCTTTGATAATTAAACATTTTTTACAAGGTATTTCAACTAAAAATGGTTACAAGGGAATAGTCAAGCAATCCTGATTGCCCAGAAAATAACAAACACTTATTTAAGTAGAAAATAACAAACACTTATTTAAGTAATTTAAACAATATGGCTTAAACCAATATTAATGATATATAATATATACAATATAAACCAGCTACTTTGCTACTTTCCCCCTTTTTTTTTTTTTTTTTTTAAAAGCCTTAAAGGTAACTCAGTCAACTAAGAGCAATCATTAACCATTGATTCACCCAAAAACATTCATGACTCGCTGTCAGAGCTATCAATCAACGCCGTTTTCTCCTTCTTGAACCTCCACGCCAGCTCCGAACTACTGGACTTCCGTTTAGCCTTCCTAGGCCCACCAGCAGAGGGCTCCAGTAAGTCAGACGGCGGAAGCCGACGAATCAATACTACTGCCTTCATTGCGAGCCGTCTTTTGACATCCAAGTTCTTTTTGCACCGGGGCCAAACGATTGCGTCACCACCCTCTCTCAGTCTTTCTTTCCTTGTCACGGGGCCATATGGCGTCATTACATGTGACGTACTGGCACAGTTAGCAGCGTCACCTCCTGACCCCTGCGTAACCTCTTCTCCCCAATTGGAGCTGTCGTCCGTTCCCGACGAGGCAGTTGAGACGGCGCCAGCCTGTAGCTCTCCAGAGCCTTTGGACTCATCCCTCTCAGACACAGCACTATCATCTACCCCAGATGATTCCACCAACGGTTCCCCAGAGGGTTCCATCACCACCTAAAAATCCAGCAACTGCTTCCCTTAACACAGGAAACTCGTGAAAACATTTTGTCCCATACCACAGTAAAAACCTTAATTTTGTAACAACATCAATAACATCATGTTATAGTGTTAACACACACGTGACGTTAGTTAGCCATAACTTAAAGTTAAATGAATGCAAATTTTTTGACTCAAATGTGTAGCCTTACCAATAGCTACATCTGATACTTAATGTGGACAAAGTTTCCTTACCTGGTCAAGAATGAAGGCTTTCCTGCGATGTTTTACCCAAACTGTCACCAAACTGTCCATTTATAGACATCCCTGGTCTAAGGTTCGCTTTCGTTAAACGAACAATTCAATTCAAGACAACTTAACCTTTTTCACAAAAGGTAAACATATCATCTTAAATAACTAACCAAAACCGATTGCTTCTATCGTCACCCTGAAAACCCATCATGTCGGTCAGTCCAATGTCATCGTTAATAACTATTTATAAAGGTTTTTTAAACCTACATTAATTTTCGCTATCACCCTCCAGAGCAGGTCTTACACTGGTCAGGTCACAGGGGGGGTTCTGTTGTGGGGGCCCATCAGACAAAAATTAAAAGGCACAATCAGATAATTTACATAATAACTAATCATTTTGTAATATGTAACCTATCTTAATGCAACTAAATTCAACTCATTATTTAACTAATATTTGCCAGTACTGTCAAATTGATAGATTGTCACGTACGCCGGCCGGTACGCACCTGTGACAAAACCACCCTTTGTCAACACCACTCAAATATTACTAAAAAAACAAACCCATGATTTTAAATATTTATTTCTTGAAACTAACTGTTAGTTAATTTTTTAACAGACAATTATCACAAATGTGTAACCCTTCTTTCCGCATCAAAACATGTGACCTAATACTCCTTTAATCATTTTAAAAACCTCCATGCCACCAGTTTTCTTCCAAAAATTCATTCAACATCCACTCCATTCTTACCAGAACTCACCGGAACTATCAAGATGCTAAACTCCACGATGTTCAGTATGTTCTATTTTCAGATAGTCTTAATTGGTCTCGCAATGCACCAAAAATACTAAACTTTCAAATCCCGAAAAACCATGCTCCTTTTAAACCTTAAACCTTAAACTTTATTTTGAGAGTAGATTACTTAAAGTTGAAAATGATTAAG
Source organism: Poromitra crassiceps (assembly GCF_964638095.1). Taxonomy (NCBI): domain Eukaryota; kingdom Metazoa; phylum Chordata; class Actinopteri; order Beryciformes; family Melamphaidae; genus Poromitra; species Poromitra crassiceps. Next base: position 45,190,453 of record NC_139644.1, on the reverse strand, counting down.
ATAACTATACAAGCTCAGGAAGAAACATTTTAAATATAGTCAATTAACCAATTACCCATTACTCATTGGCGCATTCCAAAGTTCTTGAAGACAGCTCCATAAGCCTAAATACTTATTTGCACCACTTTTCACCCTACATTTAAATATTGGAACAATGTCAAGAGGTTATCGCTTTATCCTATTTTACAGAGATGAAAACATTACTTCAGATAAGACAACTTTCAGCAATCCATATTTCCAAAAGGGAGGTACTTATTAGAATCCGATTCAAAAGTCTTATTTTCTTTTTTCCCAACATGCAACATTCTCATTCTATCCCCTGACTAATGCCATTGGACTTAACCTAATTGAAACACCTCTATCATGTGATGTGATGTAAATGTTTTGGTGACCATTTTTCCTCCTAAGTGTTTATTGCAGTGTAAGGGAATCATTTTGTCAGATAACAAGAATTCAAACTGGCACTGTGCATTTTGTCTTGACCTTTTTTTGTCCTTACACAAACACCCCTTCACTAATTGGCATTCATTCGTACATTGTTATGAGGAATGTTTAATTATCTTCAACATAGTTCTGGAGCTTGCCCAAGGCTCCTTCTTTTGTCAATGTATACAACATTCTTTATTCCAGAGTTTTGTCCACGTGACCAGCAACGCACGCCAGCACAGATAACCCCCATCAGAGAATTCAAAAAAAAGAATCATTCCTCTCTTGAACTTTGCCAACCACTGGAAAGGCCTTTTAAGGAAGCCACGATTATTGACATTGCACAGAATTTAACTTCTAGCATCTAAAATGAACTACCACCTATAATATATGTATAATTTCATATAATATGTCATGCATGTCATCTATATATTAAAATATTTCCTGGTATGTAAGTGCAATATTTATAATGTAATGTTGATAATTAGTACTCATCAATTCCCGTCCTAATGGCCTTCTCTCCTTTTCCTTCAAGAAAGAAAAGGGACAAACATTGTTAATATTTCATTTATCATATCATCTGATCCTATTAACACACTCCCATTTGCAAAGACGGCTCCTCGTTATTTAACTAAACACTCGCTCGTCCGCTCCTTTGGTCTACGAAAAATGTATACACATTTCCCACATGTCGTTATTGTTAAACAATTCCGACCACGTACCACAACGTAAATTGTCATTACTGACCTTTAGGTCAGCTCCTCTTACGCGTTTTTTGGTCTACGTGTGCGGTTATGGTTACCTGATCGTACCACAGAACAGACATCAGTGACATCCACCGCTTATCCAGGCCTTTTGACAATTAAATCAATATAGGCACAAGAGCTCATTCTTGACCTTTGTCCATTACTCCTTAATTGACATCCAACATGTCAATGACCTAACCTGACATTGTTCCTTATTCCTGAGATTCCTGAGCTTCAAATTCAAATGACCTTTGTTGTACCTGAAACAGAAAACGAGAGGCACGTTAATTTATTTTTAAGGGAGTCCTTTTTTAATAGGATACCTATAATACTAATCCTCCATTTTCTATTGTTTCATAAGGTGACTACTTCTGAAACACAGGTCGCTTCTTACACGATGATCTCAAAGCCCTAAACAGCTGTTTGTACTTTTAGACACTCCCTGAATGCCATGACACGTCAAACTATTTTCTGTTTAGTAACTCCTATTTTAAGCCCATACACTCCTTAAAACTTCCATTCTTGATCAGACAACATTCACACAATTCTTCCCCACTTTTGACACTCAATTCCTTTTTTGACAAGCTTTGGATTAACTCTGCATTCTATTAACTCTTTTTAATGGGCAGTTTATCCCTTTTTCTTCTCCTTGAGCACCTGACTAATTTTAACGCCTTAGACAACATTCTAATTTATCTCTGATCTTTCCATATCTGATCATTAGTCATTTTTGGCTTTTACTTCTTGTTTTAAAACCTTTGACTATTAGTATGCCATTTTTCTTCTGAATAATTTACTTCCTAATTTCTATTTACTGATTTGCAACTTTCCTGACAAAAGACCGCGAATCTCATGCCAAGACGCGTATCAGATTTCATACCATAGTGCCTTGCACCTTGTTGTCAATTTTTATCGTCCTACATTCATTAATCGTCAAACCAGACCTTTTAACCATCAGTCGAGCTAGGCTCCATTCATGTCTTTTAAACCATAATTTCCTTTCTTACTTTCACTAAATGTGCGCTAAATTACCTTTACCATTTTTACAATAAAGCTGAATCTGACCAGGGTCTTTTTAATGAAAAAAGATTGTCTGAGCTGCAGCTTGTCAGATTCCAACTTCTTTTAAAAACACTATTTTCCATAATAGTGCCGCGCACTCGGCGTTTTCCCGAACATTTTACTCAAGGTTGCTCAAGGTATATATTAATTCAACTTGTTTCCTATTTTTCCTATTTTCCACATGCCCGTGCTCTGGTTTTTTCATATAAGCTTTCCCAGTGAACTGAAATGAGGGGGGTTAAAAGGGGGGGGTGTGATACTTATTGGTCACTTTTTAACATTCCGACATTCACTCACTCAAACATCTCTTACACAGATAAAGTCAGTTTTATATCATTACAAGTTCAAGTCAACTCTTGTGTCACATAGAACTAAGATAGTAGTTTAGGTCTCAAAGTCCAACAAGTCCATTATTTCATTGAGTCATTTAATATAGCTGTAAACTATCACCATCCATTTCATGTTGACCTAGGTAAGGGCTACTTTATGTTTTGAGTAATTGGGTTATCTTATGTAATACTTTTCACACACACACAGGGCGGTTGTATATTTCAATCAAACATGCGTTGCAGTCTTCAGTCCTGTCAGTAGAGTAAGGAAGAGGGAGAAAAAACATGCTTCAATTGTAAAGGAAGATAAAATGCATTCTATTATTTGCATTTATCACTGTAAGTTCTGCACCTGCCTTACTAGGCTGGGATGTGCATGTCATACTACTTGTAAAAGAGACCAATTGTATACTTGAATTTCTGGGCCAAGTCATCGATATGGTTTGTAATATCTAGGTTTGTATCCAACCAGATGCCAGGGTCTAGTTAGTCTCAATAACTCGATGAGGGTGGGTTGTCACGATACCAAAATTATGACTTTGATGCCGATACCTGCCTAAATATCTTGATACTTGATACTTTAACGATACCTCGACAAAAAGCTAAAACAACAGGAAAAGTCGTGTAATAATGGATGACAGAAGAACATGGAAGTTAAAATTCATGTTTTGAGTCTTCACCATACTTTATGTGGTGTTCAGAGATAGCTGGGGAAGGCTGCCTCAACTGAGTTGGTGCTGATTCTGCTGGCATCTCATTTGACTAAATAGAAAATGAGGAAATGTGTTCAGTAGAGCGCAGAATATAATAATGTCTGTTCAGTCTACTTTAGTGTAATCCTGAGTTGGAGCTTCCTCATTAAGTGCCAGATTTACAGTTAATCTCATGTACCTTTATTTATTTCCACAATAACATGTATGTGGTAGCCTATGTGGTGTCAAGTGTTTTCTTGTTTGTTCATACATGTAGGTGAGTTTTTGACAATTAGTATAACATTAATCATGGATTATTCTAAATAAATAAATAATTCTCAGTGTTATTAAAGCTTTTACATGGTAATGTGCAGTAATCTGATGTCCCTTATACTTAGTGTATGTGATTTATTTTGACAGTTATCGTTATACAGTTTGCAACCTCATATCACTTTTAAACACCGTCATGACTCAATAGCCTACCTCCTTGGCAGAGGTTAGGCGCTCATGAGCGCATTGCCTTTTATCGCCTCGTCAAAACAAAATAAATCACACTCGCTTGACTTGACGTTATCACATTCGCTAAACTGTCACATTTTGTACTAGTCGGATCGTCTGTTGGATAAATGCTTTGGCAAGTCAAGTGGACGTGTTGTCTCCCTTTTGCCTGTGTAAACATCGTTTTACAGACGGACAATTAGCCTATGCATAGTTTAACATGCAGTTTCAAACATTCAATAAAGACATAATGCAGACTCGCTATTTATGGGCCCTTGGTGGGGGGGTGTGTTGGTGATGAACTTAAATATAAATATAACAATCGCATACCTGTAATAACACTACTAAACTGCCACAAACAAACAGGCCCCATTGTACAGAGAGACAGGAAGGAGTAGGGGGGATGCTGCATCAAAACAGGAGCATGCGACCTATGTGACCAGCCTCAGCTATTGTTTATTCTATAAAGATACCAGAGAGTGGTTTGGCCATTATTAAAGCCGATATTCATCATTTTGCCGATTTGGCTATATGGGCATTTTCATTGGCCGTTTGCCGATATCATAATTTAATAAGAAAAATGCGCTAATTTGCGGCTGCTGCACCTGGAAGAATCCTCTCCCACAGTAATTCCCTCTGTGTGTGATCCGGAGCAATGTTCCCGCCCACAGCGCTATCTGATTGGTTACACATCAAGCAATGGCCTATCAGAGGGCTCAGAGATGAAATCTTGACACCTCACCTCAGTGCTCTTTGTTCAGCGCAGCCTAGGGGGACAGAGCAGGCTGCCTCAGCCTGCCTGTAGCGAAAGCAGCGGACTCTAGTTGGCTGTTGTGACAGCCACACTGTGTTAGGGAAAAGCAGCAGATATTGTCATGCCAAAATTGTAATAACGTTAATATACATATTAATTACCTACGCTGACATTGCAAAAACACCACGATCTTATGGGCGATTCATATGAGGCACTGCCTTGCAAAGTGTGGAGTGTGGAGAGGTCTGTCTATCAGTAAGAGAGATGAATCAGTTTAATTGAAAAATGCGCGCATGCACTTCATTGCAGTGATAACGATAACAAGATAACAGAGATTCTTTGTGTACTGATAGCATAATATATCTTTGAGTAACATTGGTGTCTGTAGTGCTGTGCAACTCAAAGCATTGGGGCACTAGTTTCTTATTCCATAAACCATAGTAGCGTATCCACGGTGTAGCGTCGCTCTTTTTGAACCAAATGGCCCCTGTTATCAGTAGCGAAGCTGCTTTATTGATCCAGTCGCGCTGCGTGTCCGAAAAATACATTGGCAGGCATGTCTGGGCAACCTTCAGAGCGGACTTTTTCCTGTCCTCTGCCTGAAACAAGGAACCGAATAAACTAGGACGAGACATTTTTGTCAACAGGCTTGGTTTGTTTTTGGAGAATGCACGGATGAACATGTTTGTTTCAGTATTCTCCTTTTGAGAGCCTGGGGGTGAGGTTATCAAGTGAATCACAACATCATAATGCAATAACCTCTAACTTCTTCTTTTCTTCATGCCATTTGGCTACTGCTCTTGAACAACACCAAGCTATGGTGTCCCAGATAACATCACTCCTCCGCTGATGGTGCACGTTGGCTTGTAGGATATATGACCCAAAGTCACTGTGGGGTTCGAGGGGATGTGCGCACCGTACCCATTTTCACACAAGTGTAAGCGGAGGGAAAACCCTTCATTCCTGTTACTGTATTGGGTCTGTGTTAATTTGTTAAAGGTATAAGTCCACAGCTTTATCTTGATAATATGCCCAAGTCTCCACTAGATTGAGCACACACACACATATATACTCACATACACTCACTTTGCTTATTAATAGCGTGACTATTTTCAATTAGTATTGCAGTTGGATAAACTGAAGAAAATGCATTTTAACAATTGGTATTGTTATTCAAAATTTTGACACCAAGATTTTCTTATTTACTACAGAACCCTTATTGGCCCTATGTTATATTATCAGTCTGACTTGGAAGCACCCTCTCCTGGCAAGCGGGAGAGAGTCCACTCTTATGCACATGCACGAGCCCCAAAGGGGGTTTGCGCAGCAGCACTCTGACCTAAAGTAGCGTTAACGTTACTTTATTCTTGTCAAAAAACACTCCGATTTGCATGTTAAAACGAGTTTGCAGCCTAAAAATAACTGGAAAACATTTGATTGATCTATTTCCATCAGACATGCCAGAATCACACACAACAGTGCAAAAGCACACAAAGCCAGCAGCGTGCCTGGTAACTTTCCCAGGGACAAGGGAGGGAGACGAAAACTCTGCTGAGAGGTATTGATAATGTGGGATGGATGATGATTGACAGCTGTGTCCGACAGTCTTAAGCCGTCATCAGCCGGACAGGTTGTTCATATTATAGATCTATTGTCATAGACAGGACACACGGCTTCATTTGTTATCCAGGGGAAAAAATATTACAACTTAAAGTGCCATATCTACAGAGCTCGACTGTATATTAATTTCACAATGCACTGTGCGCATTACAGGCACAAGGAACAGGACGCATCCGCTCCCAGCATATCATTCCAACATTACTGATGGGGTTGGAGATTGTAGTTAAGTTAAGTTAAGTTAAGTTAAGTTAAGTGCACACTAATGTGTGCACACCACACATTAGTCAGTCCCACAGAGGTTTGCAGTGACTTACCAATTAGTCGGCCTGCAAATGGTTAGAGTGACCTAATAGCTGTTACAGCGTCGTGTTTCCATACATCAAACAATTGTGTTTGTAGCCTGTTACCACGCTGCACGTTTTCCTGTGAAGAAGAGTGATGGCCATTCATAGTAACTAGTCAGTTCATACATGTGCTTAATACTAGTACTTTCATACACATTCATACCTGTTCTGCTATTTATTGAGTTCTACCTAGTGCTTAGTAACTAGGTGACCAGGCATGATGTCATGGATGATGGTGTGTGTGTATATTCGGAAAGATGGCCCCATAAAAGGTCTTGCTACTGGGGACATTAAGAACTTTTGTCAAACTTCAAAATGTAATAACTCAGGGAATGTATCTTTGAAATGCTCTTTTGCAGAGTCGATCAACAATAGTCGTAGTAATAGTAGTGGTACTAGTAATTAATCATGACACACAACTAACTTATAGAGGATGTAGTAAGATTCATCAATGTGCTGCAGCCTTGTATCTGTGTATTAAACACTCATAGTCATGTTAACTGTATGAATCAAGCCTATAGATGACCTGAAAAGGGGGCGGTCAGAAATCCATCATAAATGCAAAATGTCTCGGGGTGTGACCCTACCAATGTTAAAATCATACCTACACCGGTGTTACGAACTATATGATTGCTTTAAGCAGTATAGGGCGGGGGCTCACACGCCGGTCTATGCCTAGAGCCGCCACTGGATCAGTGTCACTGTCAGTACAGGTGGCTTGCATTTAAACCCACTCAGATGGGGCCTATTGTATTATTATACAAAAAATCGCTGGGGTCTCTTTTCCAAGGGTAATCCAGCCTACCAGGCAAAAGCACATTTTGCGGTGGACAAAAATACGAGTCCATAAAGGAGTTGTTTTAATCATTAATGCAAAAACATTTTAAATTTCAACTTAAGCGTCTGAATACAATAAACAAATGGCCTGCCACGACTTTCAAAAGAGACAATCTACTGTAGAGCAGTTGAACGTAACAAGACACCACACATGGTGAAGGGGCAACTGGGAGCAGCAGCACTCACTCAATACAAATAGCCTTTTACTTTTGCAATGCATGTCACTTCGCACTATCATTATTACCTCTATTTTAAGCTACAACAAATGTTTTCAACACTGCGCTGTCTGATATGTTACAATTGCACAAACCCTACCAAGCTTCGTTAAAACAAACACAGCAGCATTTTTATGGAGCCTTTGACAAGGGGGGGGAAGTTAACCTGTGACAAGGGGCGCTGTAAATCTCAGTCACCTTTTCCAGTCAGCTCACAGTCTGAGGGGAGGGGGGGGGGAACCATTTAACACCACCTTTTCAACGTGACACCAGTATAATATTACTACATTGACTTTGGGGTTTTTTGGTTCTAAACAATGGCTTTTGGCTTCAACCATTTAGGCTACCCATCGATACAATCAAACACACAAACCTGGTTTTGACCAGTTTTTTTTTTTTTTTTTTTTTTTTTTGCTATTTTTACGCTATGGATAAGGTTCAACATAAAAACAATAAACAGTAGTGTAAATGACATTTTGAGATAGCCTATTTTATCTTCACACTGGCATGTAGCCTACTTATTCAAGAATTTTCTTTCAACAGTGCAAACAACAATTTACATGGCTATTTTTGAATAGACAGACCTACAAGAGTTTACATTATTAGTACTATGTATCCGCATTATAATGATTCAAACAACCTATATAAACCAAATGAATGACACCGATAGCCATAAGGGAAATTGCCCACGGAACTTATATTTTTCTAACAGTAGCCACCCGCCAACAGCCTGGTTTCTGAATGCTTGCATCTCATATAAACACAGCCTTAATCACAGCGTTTAGCAGCATTTATAACACAACTTGTACATAGCACATTCTTTTCCCAACACAGCCGTACCGTTAATGGACTAGTCGCAATTACTTGCATCACATTAGTCATGAGCATTCAGCAGCATTTAAACATAACTTGTTCAGCACACAATTTTTCCATACGTTATATGTTAATGTCATCATGCGCTATATGTCAGCTTAATGATTTTGTCCTGTCCCAATGCTTTTTTTTCCATGCGATCATGCGTGTCTATTTTCTTAATCATGCAATGTGCTTGTCATATGCTTGTTCACAGCCTGTCGCTAGGCTGCTGTAACATGACACCGGGCCGGTGTACCACTGACTCTGCTTCCACAGCAGTGGGGGATCATATCATTGATCCATTTCTCAGGTCATCAATTTTTACACGTCTATTTTAAACTCGGCACATTTCAAAAACCTTCCTCTAATGGCCTCATTTTTCTTTCCTTGCAGGCTTAGATAATTCTGAAAATCCCGTTCTTTTGAGACTATTTTTCATATTAGTCTAACTTAGAGAGAGAAAATGGGGAGGGGGGCATTTATTCCAAACTTATTACATCATTCAAACACCCACCCTGTCCTGCTATTTTTAGATGGTCATGCAAAGACAATGGAACTGAAGACATTTGATCCAACCTGTTTTCTCATTTTTCCTCAAACACCCTAAACTTAGACCCTGACGCCACATTTTTACTTTTTACTCGGGGGGGGGCACACGGGGGCTTCTAACACGCACATACATCAGACACACACCGTTTCGACCGAAGGGGAAGAACGGATTTCGAGATACCAGAGGATCAATAAGCTTTTATGTTAACTGTTCTCTTATGGTACTGGAGAAATTAAGAAAATAGATTTCCTATTTTTCCTACATAAACGTTGTTTTTTCGCACCAACTTCGTAAGACATGCCTATGATGTGATTTTTACGATTTCCAAAACGAGAAATTAGACCTAGATCCTCTTTTCCGTGTTGCTTTTTGTCTCTCATCAGACGAGAGAAAGCAGCTGTCCAGCGAGGGGCCGACACACTGACTAAGGAGGGGGCTGGCAGCACACACACTTTTACAGTCTATGACATTCACATAGGGAAGAAAGGCAGCTGATCCGAGGCAGTTTCTCTTTCTCTGTGCTTTTTCTCACATTCTTTGACAATGACAGGGTCAAAGACACACACACATTAGTTTTTTCCGTGCATGTCATTGGCTGTCACCGCCTAGTGCATTCAAGTAACATCGTAAAGTCCACACAACTTCGGGAGGGGAGGGGGGGGGGTGTTACATTTTTTCACTGTTTTGGCATGGCACAGCCAACAGTCTGAGAGGACGGGGGTGGGGGCATGACAGCGCGTTTTCTGTTCACATGAACAGAGAAAAACCTCACCTGAAACGCTTGGGGGTTTGACGTTCTAAAAATATGGCTTATTTTTGCAACAAGTCACCATTCCTGAAGGTGGGGGGGTCATGTCATCAGCCTTGTTAAACTATGCATTTTTAGCCAAAAATGTCTACTTACAAGACATTTTAATGACCACATGGGCATACTTACCAAGAGCCAGTGGCCAAATTGGCTTTTTTCCTAGCCAACTTTTCGTTAGTTCAACATTCTTTAAACAAGCAATCCTTCATTTAGTCATAGTTCAGGATTATTTTTCAGACCAAGCAGGGAAAAAAGGCAGATTATGTTTGAGAGAGGGGAGAGGGAGAGGGGCTGTCTAATGTATCACGAGTCATTTCAGCCTGCTGCTTGTCTGGGGAGATGATATGGGGGGGGAACTTTATGGTGTTAAAACATCAGGTTTTTTGCAACATTCCTTTGGGTTCTTTTGGGAAAAAGGCACTTCGAAGGAACCATTCAGTCGCGTTACTAGCCTATCCAAGAGAAGCAGCCCCGCACAAGTTTTTAAGCAAAAATCTGCTTACCTTGTGTGGACTGCTTCCCCAGATGGCAGCCTCGTCGACACAGGCCCTTCTTCGCCCTAGTTTCCTGACCATCTCGTCGCCAGTCTGTCGTGGATTCCTACATTAGGCTAAATGCTATGCCTAAATAAGGTCAGACAGTGTTGCAAATACCTGAACGTTTATTCGATCATTTACAGTTTACAAGTTATGCATTTACTCATATGCTAATGGTTAGTCAGATATGCTAATAAGCTAAGCCCCATAATATGCTAGCTCCCTACATAGCTTTGCCCATGGTTAGATGTGTCTTCTGTCTCATCATTGTTACAGTCTTATATAGCTAAACGATCCTCTTAAAGTAACCATACAAGGGTGTGCCAATATCTGATTGGATCTGATTGGCTCCCTCTATGTCTAACAATATCCTCAGACCATCGTCATCTGACATAACTCACATGTCCTGCATCATGTGGATGCGTCATGGATAACATTGACCTTCTGTGACTCAAACGCTTTCCATGACAAAGGCTATTATTAGCCCCTTACGCCCCTAATATCTCAGACATCTGGTCAGTCAGTAGTGACAATTTCATAATTCACATTATGTTTCTTCACAATCAATATGTACTTATTCTATAACAATTTATCATTGGAAATGTCCACACCTGCATCCCAAAACACAAACAGGGAAAAAAGGTGGACAATCAGATGACGGCTTATATGTGTTCTGTTGATTGTTAAAATGTGTATGGGTATACATGGATGCCATGCACCGGCCATATGCCAGGTTTCGACCTGACCTTGTTTTTTTATCACATGGTTTCATGGAAAACCTAGTAAATGACTTAACACGTTCACTGCCAATGACGTGTTTTTACGTCAAACAAAATCCAACCGTTGACTGCCAATGACGTGTTTTTACGTAAAAAAAAATCAAAAAAAAAATTTGACGGTGGGACGTTGATCTAACCCTTTTACGTCTCCTATACCAATATTAGAGGTATTGAATGTGTATAATCTATTTTACCGACCCACTGAGTGGCGACATGTCTCTCCACAGTAGAAAGAGGCGAGCCAAAACTGGAGGGAAAAGCGCGAGGAAGCCGTTCTCATACTGTAAAATGGATGGCGAAAACGCTTTCACTTTCGCGCTGACGCACAGCGGTGGCAACGGTGGGGGGTTCCAAGAATAGACTGGATGCACACTTTGAAACACGCACCATAAATAAGCCCAGAATCGCAAGAGCTTCATCAGAGCTCTCAACCGGACCGCCAAGAAACGAGCAAAACCCATCCAGCGAGCCCCATCCAGACTGCCAGGCAGCAGCCAGGCAGCAGCAACTCGTTTGTCACAGACCCGCTGCAGAGCCAAGGAGGGCGGAGGAGAACGCCCACGGAGGGAGGAGTTGGAAGCAGAGGGGGGTTTCCTGCTGTTATGGAGGAAATTACTGTTCAAAACTATTGTTTAGATGTCTGACGTCTTACTGATGCCAAAAATGAATGGTTAAAGTGACTGTTCTATCGAATTTCACAAAAAGCCGTTTATCTCAGAATAATTTTTCTGACGCTGAAACCATGCTGTATTCAACTGCTAATGCTTACATAACTACTAACTCTACAAACTAACTCTTTTAGACAGAGAAAGCACACATTCTATTAGTTCTTTTGAGATATTGTGTGTTCACAAAATCTTAGCAGAAAAGAATCCTCGGGTCTTGAAAGATGAGCCAGAATCCTCAAAAAAACCCTCTGGCAGAACCTACCTACAGTAAAAAAAAAACGGCTGGCAGTGAATGTGTTAATAATTATAGAAATATTATAACAGTGTCTGTGTTATTTTGCGCTCTGTCCATAACATTTCAACAGTGCCTAGAAACACAGGTTCTTCCAACCAGAAGCGAAGGTAGTATGGGCCTGTACGGCCAGTTCTGCCCACATTTCTCACTGGCCCACCCAGCCAAGATTGATCAAAACACGCGCTGTCCGCTTTTACAGGTCTGTGCATGATACAAGTGCTGTGTAGTGGATCTCTCATCAATAGATGATCTTTGCTCAACAGAGTGGTTCTTGTGTAATATTATCAACTGGTGGAAACCAGAGGTGTAGTGCTATCTGGAGAAGTGAGGGAACGCAGCTATATGGGGTACACCCACACACGCACGGGTCCCAAACCCCCACCCCCCCACACACACTGACACACATGACTTAACTTATTGTGTCCTCTATACAATAGATACTGCAGAAGTAGCCCATGACATTTCCAGCTCTGAAACAAATAAAGACGTAGGCCTACAGGTATATAGGCACAGCAGAGCAGACTCATAAAGACGTAGGCCTACAGGTATATAGGCACAGCAGAGCAGACTCAGCAGAGTCATCAACACAAACTGCTAAACAATCTCTCAACGAGTCTCAAGCATCACACAAGTTGCACAAGGCATCATTTGGCACGGCGGCCGGCATCTTTATTAAGTAACTTACCATTTTGTGGCGAATTCTGGCAATGCAAATTGCAATGGGGTGATGAACACTAAATTTTGATTCAACCACGTTGAAAAGAAACACACTTTTAACTAGGGATGTCTAATATTATCGGCCCACCAATATTATCGGCCGATATTTGCATGAAAATTTAATATCTGAAAATATCGGTATCGGTTTTTATGCCAATAATGACACGCAACTTTAACATGACATGCATATCGTCGCTGTGCAATGAAAGCCACTTATCTCCAAATCGCCAACTTTTCAGGAAACGGAAAAAACCCCGTGCTCATAAAATACTGAACACCACATTGTCATATTTGACACATGTCTTCATTGTAGACAGTTTATCGCTGAATGTGTCATTACATTATAAATATCTCACCTGAATAAGCTCAAATGCTGTTACCGGATTATCACACGGAGTCTTGAGCACTTTCTGGCGGCCAGACAGCAGCGTGTGGGAGCCTGCGCGAGCACGCGCCGCTGTGCTCCAGGCAGCGGGGACGCGCAGACGGACAGCTTCACTCTGCCAAGCCGAGGAGAGTGGCTCTGTCATGGGTTGAGCAGTCCCGGAGTAACGTGACATTATTCTTGTCAGAAACAACTGCGATTTGCATACTTTAAATGAGTTTGCAGCCCAAGGACAACCCGAAAACACCTTATTGATCTATTTACGTCAGACGATGCCAGAATCACACAAAACCAAGCCGAAACACAGCCGGCATTGGGGTCAGCAGCTGCCTGGTGACTTTTCTGGGGAAGTCCTCATGAGGTGGGGCGGAGCATGGAGGTCTGACTGTCACATACGTGAGGTGATGGGCGGGTCTAGCATCCAATGGTGGTACGTGTTACATACTTTACCCAGTAAAACATGTTTTTATTGGTCATTTAGACGCCAAAACCTGCCAGTAGATGCAGGAGAATGGATATATTCCATTTATACTCAAAAGTAAAAATCATAAAAAATGGACTTAGGTGGTTTTCATTGCACAGCGACGATATATACATCAAACTCTTGAGCTACTTCTGCTCTCACTCAAAATATAAGCGATGTGATGTATAGTTTTTGAGATATTAATGTTTGTTTGGAGTAGTTTTCTTATTTTGCACAGATAATGTTTACATTTGGAAAGCCTTGTTGCATTTATGAATGTATCCAGCGGGGCATCACAATAAAAGTAGGCATAATGTGTTAATTCCACAACAGGAAATATTGTAGCGTTTCAGGTAATCCAAGTATTACCTGCAATGTGATGTGCAATAGAAGTGTCTCAACTGCAGCTAGGAACTAATGTGTGTGGGTGTGTTCCTAGGGGAAACGGGGTATATATGACCAGCGGCCGCAGGCCGGATGTCAGTCTAGCTATGGAGCGAGCTGAGACGGTTGCTGTATGTAGAGCTAGCTGTGTGAAGCTAGCTGCTAGGAGCTAAAGGAGCCTGTGAATAAAGAACCTGTACCAACTACAACTCTCCGTTCCTTGGCGTATCACCGATACGTTACATTGGTGCAGAAGTGAAGCGGTAACGCCTGATTTCGGTCGAGAGGGGAGAGAGTGAGGAGGAACGGCGGAGAAAAAGTTGGAGATCAAAGGCTCGAGCGACCTAGCGGTAGCGAGCTAGCTGTGTGAGCTAGCTGCTACGAGCGCCACGTGTGATGGTGCGATTAGAAGAATGCCTGTCGGCGAACGGGAGAAAAGAGGAGCTGACGACGGAGATCAGCTCGATGCTGGCGGGCATGGAAGCCCGTGTGTTGAAAGAAGTCAGACGGCTGGTAGAAGAGACTCCTGCCTGGGCAGTAGAGGTGATGCGGACGCTGCGAGAAGTCATGCAGCGGGTGGATTTGATGAGCGCAGAGGGAGCGCAGTGTGGAGAACGGCCGGAGGAACCACAAAATAGACTGTGTTGGAGCTGTGGAGAACCGGGCCATGTGGCGAGGTGGTGCCGAGGCGGACCCGGGAGACGGACCGGGTATGCGGGACAACGACATGGACAGCAGGGAGCCTGCTGGGCATGCGGAGCGATCGGACATCTAGCTAGAGAGTGTCGAGAAGCTGTCGGGGACTGGAAGACAGCGAGAGAGGAGAGACGTGCAGGCGGCGGACAGGTGAGGCTTTGTTGGGCTTGCCAGTCGCCTGAACATTTAGCCAGAGACTGCACTAAGGGTGTGGGCGCTGGAAGAGACACACAGCCGGGGGAGCAACAGGCAGAGGAGCAGCGGAGTAGCGGAGCAGTGGAGCAGCCTGAGCAACAAGTGGCGGAGCAGCGGAGCAGTGCAGAGTCGATTGTTCTGGGCAGGAGAGTGACTGTTGAGCCGGCCCAGGCTAGCTGCTCTGCATACCAGCCGGTAGAGGGGGACATCATCATCAGCGACGAGACCATCAGGAGAGCGGGGATCGTTTTGAACAGCCAGAGGGAAGTGAGCGACATCATCTGCAGAGCTGTTACAGTCGGGGGAGCGGCACTCGTGTCCCCGGGGGAGCGAGAGGGGTCAAGGCCGGAGGAGACGGCCCAACCAAGCCGCTACACAGCCCCCACGGCTGCACTGCAGAAAGCCGAGGTGGAGATCGACGCCGATGGTGTTCGCCCTGCTGTCCTCAACACGCCGCCCCCTGGGGGAGCAGGACGGGAGGACGAGCGAGTGCAAGAGCTGGACGTCGACGACAGGGCCATCTGGGAGGTCGACGGGCATGAGCGGAGACGCAGACAGAGGGAGGATGCGGATATCGGTCCGGTGTATGCGTGGGTGGCGGCCGGACGCCGGCCCCCTGTGGAGGAGATTCACCTGTGTTCCGGTGCCACGAAGGGACTGTGGAACATGTTTTCGGACCTGCAACTGGGTGGAGAGGGGGTTTTGGAGAGAAAGGGGCACGGGAAAAGCGGGACCCAGTGGATTGTACCCGGTTGCCTGCGAGAATTGGCACTGAAGTGGATGCACGAGGGCCCATACGGTGATCGTGGGCCCGAAGAGAGACTCAGCCTCATCCGTGGACATTTCTACTGGGGCAAACAAAAGGAGGACGTGCGGAGATACTGCAGGGAGTGTGAGGTCTGTGGGGCACAAAGGGGGGACCGAAAAGAGTTACACTGCAGAGGACTAACCCCACTGGGGGTTGAGCGGGACTAGCGTGCTTCAGGTGGGACAGAAGCTTTGAAAGGGGGGATGGAAATGATGGTGGTTTAAATGAATGGGAAGAAAAAAAGAAAATAAGGTAAATTATGGGGTTGAGTTAAATTGAAGATGAGTGTAAAGAAAAGAGGGAAAACGAAATAAGGTAAATGTGGGAGTTATTGGTGAATTGAAATGTGTGTAAAGAGAAAAGAGGGAATGTAAATGTTGGGGCTTGTGTTAAGTGAAAATGTTGGGGAAAAGGGTGCTAATGGGAAGTAACTAAATGATGGTGGGAGTGAATGCAAAATTAAGTGGTGTTAAAGAGAAGGGCTATTGGAATGGGAATGTGAACGGAAATGTGGGTTGAATTTAAAGGAATGGGAAAAGAGGGAAGAAATGAAAAGAAATGCAAATGGTGGTGGTGGAACGGAAATTGAGAAGTGTGCTAAAAAAAAAGATAAGAGACTATGTGGGGAAATTGATGCGGTAATGGAAAATGTTGTGGGGTGTTGGGTTTTGGTACAGGGGGATATGTGTGGGTTGTGGGTGTCGACGTGGGCGTCGACTAATGTTGGGTGAGGAGTATGTAGCGTTTCAGGTAATCCAAGTATTACCTGCAATGTGATGTGCAATAGAAGTGTCTCAACTGCAGCTAGGAACTAATGTGTGTGGGTGTGTTCCTAGGGGAAACGGGGTATATATGACCAGCGGCCGCAGGCCGGATGTCAGTCTAGCTATGGAGCGAGCTGAGACGGTTGCTGTATGTAGAGCTAGCTGTGTGAAGCTAGCTGCTAGGAGCTAAAGGAGCCTGTGAATAAAGAACCTGTACCAACTACAACTCTCCGTTCCTTGGCGTATCACCGATACGTTACAATATGTTGTTACCTGAAATTAGTTTTGGTGAAAAAAAGCCCGGTAGCCTATCGGTTGATATCAGAATCGGAAATTAAGAGTTGGACAATATCTGCAGATCGGATATCGGCAAAAAAGCCAATATCGGACATCCCTACTTTTAACATTGTTTCTTCATGATTGTAAACGTAGCCTACCTTTTTAGCAGCTGGTCCGAAAAATGAAAGGATGTTTGGCTGCCTTTTCATCTTTACTTGTTATAGTGAGGTACTGGGAGTAGAGGGAGAAAAAAAAACATATGTTGATGCTGAAGAAGCCAGTAGCTAGTTAAGGTGGAATGTTTCCTTCTTCCTTCAAGCCACGAGTTGATGCCGTGTGAATCATTCAGCCCACCTTAAATAGGCTATAGTTAAGGTGGAATGTTTCCTTCTTCCTTCAAGCACCCGGGTAGCAGTATGGGTTAGCTCCCCAGCCTGCATCTTCCGTGAAGACGAAGAAGCCCAACAACCCACGAGAGGCCTTTTAGGAGGGCCATTCAAGCCGCAAGTGGAGACCAGTGCCACCAAGTACTGGTACTGCATGGTATCCACCAAGATACCATCACCTCGGAATGAGATGTTTGGAGCGGGGGAGTCTGGTGCAGCGCACAGGTCCTAGACCTGGTGAGACGAAGGAGGAGCCCGGCCGGGTGGCAACCCACAGAGCCCGGTCCCTCTACGTACCAGAGCCCCCCCCCCCCCCCCCCCGGTCCCGGCAGAGTAGTTCCAGAGCAGCGGATTGAGTGGCCCTGACCGCGTGACCAGACCCTTCTTGGAGGGCTGACCGTGGGTAGCTACTGGGACGTAAGTTGGGGCTTGGCCAGCCCCGGCTGGGTCACCTGGGCGAGGGTGTAGTATGTGGCGAGACCCGAAACATCCTATGACCCCAGGGTACATCACTGAGGATACGTCCCAGTTATGCATCCATGCGATGTTTTTTATTTATTAGTTAGCCTGGCTTAGCCAGTGACTCATAGGAATAGACTATGTGACAACCAGGAAAGACTAGTGACTACTGGAGAGTCAGTTGACAGCCGGAACAGGGACGGCACCCGGGTAGCAGTATGGGTTAGCTCCCCAGCCTGCGTCTTCCGTGAGGAAGAAGCCCAACAACCCACGAGAGGCCTTTTAGGAGGGCCATTCAAGCCGCAAGTGGAGACTGCAGTGCCACCAAGTACTGGTACTGCATGGTATCCACCAAGATACCATCACCTCGGAATGAGATGTTTGGAGCGGGGGAGTCTGGTGCAGCGCACAGGTCCTAGACCTGGTGAGATGAGGGAGGAGCCCGGCCGGGTGGCAACCCACAGAGCCCGGTCCCTCTACTTTTTCCTTCAAGTCACGAGTTGATGCCATGTGAATCATTCAGCCCACCTTAAATATAGGAGCTGGAGCGCAACCGTGTACATTCTCAGACCCTTGAAGTGTACGCGTATAGACCCGGAAGTGTACGCGTACAGACCCGAGGTACTTTCCTTAAAAAATAAGCCAAAAATAAAAGCAGTTTGTGCGAGCGATTCAGGCGAGCACTGCAGCAGCCAAACACTGATGTTAGCACGCAAGCTAACGTTTGATACCTCCCGGGGGATGGCTGGCTGTCTGTACCCTGGTAGCGGTGCTTAAGTGTGGGCCACTGGGCCAGCAAGGTCCGGCCAGTGTCCCTGGAGGACAAGGGTCTGTGTGTAGCCTGGGGAGGTGTGCTAATAGTGGGTATGTGTAACGGTGTTGTGGTACTCTGCAGCAACCCATGTTAAGGGCTTGCCCAGGGGTGGATTCGAACTGCCGACCTTCAGCTTACGAGGCAGACACGTTAACCACTGCACCAAGAGAGCTAGCTCCCTTGGCGGAGCTGATTAACGTGCCTTTATACTAGGGGAGTGAGTTTAACCAACCTACTCGCTACCACTCTGGACTCACGAGGAATCAGCGCTGATTCACTTATGTGATTACATATGCAGTTGGGCAGATTCATGGAAGGTGGGTGGGGTGAGGGGGCTGTCCTGGGTCTCAGGGGCCGACCATGGAGCTCATACTAGCATGGGTAGGAACAGGATGGACGAGTTACTAGCCAATTAACTAGCCAGATCAACCCCGGGAATGTGATCAATGTTGGGGGGAATTGTCTTAGTGGGGCGGCATAGCTCAAACAGGGGAGCTCAACTGTAGCCTACAGAGTAGAATGTCAGACTAGTGTCTGATTAGCTTTGTTCTGTCACTCTGTAGGCATGACGAGCAGATGAGATGGAGGAGCGGATGGATACAGAGTCCATGAAGCCGCTGGCATCTGGAGACACAGCCCCATCAACGGCAGATGGTGACCAAGGCAAAGAGGGTCCTGATGAAAGCAATGACATCACTGATCAATCCACAGACGAGGGTGATACTCCAGTGGACTTTCAGAGGACTTCACCAATTAGCAAACAATGTGAGATTTTATACTTCATTCTTGATTCCCTTGATTTTTTTTGCATTGCATTTCAGCAAAAATATTTGTGAATTTATTGGTGGAATAAATGATTGTTGCTATCATTTCTGCAGTTGTAGCCAGTGCTGGGGGTCGTTACTCAAAAAAGTAATATATTACACATTACACTACTTAAAAAAAGTAATGACTTACTTTACTTAATTACTCTCATACACCACTTTTTTTTTTTAAGTTTAGCTCATTTGCCACATCCCCCTCACATAGCCAAGCTACCCCCTGCCTTTACCGGCATTGTCCAAGCAGTATACAATGAGATACAGTCGTGAAGTTAGTATTTATCGCCATAGAATGTAGGCCGATGGTATCTGTTACGACCCTGATAAAGTCTAGGGCAAACAGGTGTAACATAAAAGGTCTAGGAACAAAAAGAGATGAGCTGGGTTGAAAATGATCAAACAAGGATTTATTTCAAACAAAAGTTAAAGCACAGGAAGCCAGTAGCTTCAGGATGGCCAAAAGCCCAACAAATTTACATGGAACATAAAGCAAACTACACTGAAACAAAAACACAAGTCTACCCTCCATAGCCTACAAAAAACAGGAGAAAAGGGGGGATGAAAATAAAGGGCAGCACACCCCTACAGGGCTTTCTGAGTTAGTTAACAAAACAAAAAGAAAACAAAACTGGAATCGAACCCAGGGTCAAAAAATACAGCAATAGTAGCTAGTGGGAGTACCCAGGAAACCAGCTACAGAGTCAATACCAGGTCCATTAACAGGCCTCTAAGAACACAGGCATTAACAGGAAAAGGCCAATCAAGATTAGGATCAACATTAAGTTGAGAGCAAGAAGAAGAGACAGCAGACGAGCTAACAACAAAGAGCTGCAGTCTCAAGTGTGCACACGGAGCAAGTGCTGGCTGTCGAAGTGGCAGAAGGCCCAGCACTGGAGTCTCCCTGGCTTCTTATGCTGGCTTGATTGTAACCAGCTCCAGGTGAGGGCTCCTCAACGTAATCAATCAATCAGAGGGAGGGGCGTGTCTGGAATAGAGACAGAGGTGAGAGAATGCAACACGCAAACCAAACCCAAGGCCAGGCTCTGACCAAGGCCGTAACAGTATCGCTGTTAAAAATCCACTAAAACACGCATCTCACGGCGCTGAAATACAGGTTGTGCTTCGGGGACTCACCACACGATGAAATATCAATCCAAAATGCACATAGCTGTGTTTTTGGAAGGAAAATATAAATGGTAAATGGTAAATGGTCTGCATTTATATAGCGCTTTTATCCAAAGCGCTTTACAATCAGTAGATAGTCTACATTCACCCATTCATACACCGATGGCGGCAGGCTGCCACGCAGGGTGCCTACACACCATTGGGAGCAAGGAGGGTTAAGTGTCTTGCCCAAGGACACAGCGACAGCAGCTGGGAGGGAGCGGGGATCCCTTGCCAACCCTTGCGTCATTGGCCGACCCGCTCTACCTCAATGTCCAGCACTTTAAGCTGCATTATATGTATGAAAGGTGCTATACAAATAAAGCTTATTATGATGATGATGATTATGATTATGCTGATTATTATGATTATTATTATTACAGTCAGAGTCAGCTGTTGTATTGCACAATCGATTGAATGAAACTAGCATGTTGTTTTCTCCACAATCCTGCAGATGCAAACCCATCAATGTGTGTTGAAAAGAAAGAACAAAAACAGAAGCTGGACCACAAATCCCAAGAAGAAGAAATTACCAGCACCTCCGTGTTTCAGCAAACTACGAAAAAGGGTGAGGTTTTAATGTTGGTGTTCTACATTGATAAAACTGTAGGCTACTGCCGCAGAAGATATTTGGGCACTTTTTCATATTTTGATTTTGAAACATTTAAAGGGAAATAATATGCTCTAGTGTCCACGTTCACACCTTAGTGCTCAATTCAGATTTTTTGCTCAGATCTGATTTTTTTGTGGCTTTTCACAGACTTTTTAAAAGTGGCCAATATCAGATTCCAGTGTGAACAGGTCACGGCTCTGAAATGACCCGCATGCACGAAAGAACAATAACGTCACACACAGCACGCTGCTGTTGTACATAAACCCAGAAGAAGACAGCAGTAAACATGGCGGTAGCTGACAGTGTTGTTTACGGTTTCATTTATAAGTTATTGTGCAGTGGATGCCAGCGAATATGGGAGCAGATGATGATGATGAGGAGGAGGAGCAATAGCTCCTACTTCTGTACAGAGGAGTTTAAAGACGAGCTAAACCCAACGGAACCCAAGTGGCACGAGGGTTGGAGACGTTTAGGACTGAAAACAAATCTTGTCTAAGATGACAGAGGGTTGAGAGGGGGGCCATAGCGTGTCAATGATTTGATTTGATCATTCTGGGGGCTGGATTTGGCGTTGGCCTATCCTGGCGTGTTACGCCCCCAAATCGAGTGGGATTCAGCGTGTTGTGGCGCTACGCGAGTGGGATCCGCGGAGACCCTGGCAGTCAGCTGCTTCTGTGAGGAGCAGAGAATCCGAGGCATGAGTGCTGCCTGCCCGCATCTCCGAGGCGCCGGGGTAAGACCCGCGTACGTTAACGTTATCCTGGAATGCGAGTTTAACGAGCCAGTTACATGTCTTTGCATTCTTAGACATTACCGTTTGCTTTATTTTGTATGTTACATACAATTGGCCAAGTTAGTAGTTAGTTAACACGTTCACTGCCGTCGACGAGTCAACTCGTCAAAAAAAATCCAACGGTTGACTGCCGTGGACGAGTTATCTCGTCAAAAAAAAAAAAAAAAAATTGACGGTGGGACGTGGATCAAACCCTCCTATAAAAATATGGGAGCTATTGAATGTGTATAACCTATTTTACCGACCCACTAAGTGGCGACAGTGCTCTCCAGACTAGAGAAAGCTGAGCAAAAACAGCAGCGTGAGGAAGCCATTCTCATGAAAATGGATTGGCGAAAACGCTTTCGCTTTCGCGCTGGGAGCTGGCGGTGGGGGATTGCAAATTTGCATAATAGATTATGGG
Source organism: Poromitra crassiceps (assembly GCF_964638095.1). Classification (NCBI taxonomy): domain Eukaryota; kingdom Metazoa; phylum Chordata; class Actinopteri; order Beryciformes; family Melamphaidae; genus Poromitra; species Poromitra crassiceps. The sequence continues at coordinate 45,168,295 of NC_139644.1, read as the reverse complement.
TGCAACACACTTTGAAACACCTTTGAAACACCAGCAGAAAGCCCAGAATCGCACGCAGCTTCATTCCAGCTGAGCTCAACCGAAAACCCAGAAACGAACGAGCCTCATTCTCATACTGTAGGCGAAAACGCTTTCGCGCTGGTGCACACGGGCGCACAACGGTGGGGGGTTCCAAAAATAGACTGGGTGCAAAACACACTTTGAAACATGCAGCATAAAGCCTAGAATCGCACAAAGCTTCATCAAAGCTCTCAAACCCAAGAAACGAGTGAGCCCCATCCAGACTTGCCGACGAGGGGGCCGCCAGGGAGGGAGGCTGCTCACTGCTCAGACAGGCAGTAGAAACTCGCTTGTGACAAACGCTGCTGAAAGCCACCAGACACGCCCACGGAGGGAGGAGTTTGAAGGAGAGGGGGTTCAGAACTATATTGTTTAGATGTCTGATATCTCACTGATGCCAAAAATAAATGGTTAAAGTGACTGTTCTGCCTGTTTGATTGAATTTCACAAAACTGCGATTATCTCAGCTTTCAGTCTCAGACGCTGAAACCATGCTGTACTCAACAGCTAATACATAACTAGTAACTCTACAAACTAACTCTTTTAGACAGAGAAAGCACACATTCTATTAGTACTTTTGTGAACTTTGTGTTCACAAAGTCCAAGCAGAAAATAATCCTCGGCTCTTGTAAAATGAGCCAGAATCCTCAAAAAAACCCTTTGGCAGAAGCTACCTACAGTAAAAAAAAAACGGCTGGCAGTGAATGTGTTAACATGGATCACTAGTCTTCTGGACGAGGTCATCAAGAAACTGGGAGACCTGCAAGTTTTTGTTGTGTCAGTTCTAGGCATCCAAAGCAGTGGAAAATCAACAATGCTGAATGCCATGTTTGGGTTGCAGTTTGCAGTAAGTGCTGGCAGGTGCACAAAGGGAGCCTTCATGCAGCTTGTGAAAGTGTCAAACTTTATGTTTGACTATGTTCTAGTTGTGGACACTGAAGGACTGCATGCTCTTGAGTTGCCAGGGAGCAACACGCACCATGACAATGAATTGGCGACATTTGTCATTGGTCTGGGAAACATGACATTGATCAACATCTTTGGAGATAATCCAGCTGATATGCAAGACATTCTTCAGATTTCTGTTCAAGCTTTCATGAGGATGAAGATGGTTAAACTGTCTCCAAGTTGTGTGTTTGTTCACCAGAATGTTACAGACATTGCCGCTGCAGGGCTTAACAAGGATGGAAAGAGACGCCTACAAGAAAAGCTGGACGAGATGGCCAAACTGGCTGCCAAAGAGGAGGAATCTGATGCAAAGTGCTTTAGTGACATTATTGCTTTTGATGTACAAAAATATGTCAAATACTTTACACAGCTATGGGAGGGAAGTCCACCCATGGCCCCTCCAAACCCAGGTTATAGTGACAGCATCCAAGATTTAAAAAGTGTCATCCTCTCAAAAGCAAAAACATCTAAAGGAATGGGTCTTTCAAAATTCAAAGATGACATTCATGACCTCTGGAAAGCCCTGCTGAATGAAGACTTTGTCTTCAGTTTCAAAAACACGCATGAAATTGCAGTGTACAGAAAGCTTGAGGACCAGTATGGGAAATGGACCTGGACTTTGAAGAGTGCCATGCTGACAATTGAAAACAACTTCATAACAAAATTCAGAATGAAACAATTGACATGGTTGATGACAGTTATCTTGTTAATGAGATGGGATATAAGACATATCTTGAAGAAGTGGAAAAAGATGTGAGAACATACTTTAAAGATGACAAGGATAACATGTTGGTTCAATGGCGACAATTTGATAAGAAAATAAAAGAGTTCTATGATGACCAGGTGAAAGGAGTTAAAAGAAAACTGGGGGAAGTTATCCAACTGAAGAAGGCTTGCAAAAAGGTAGATGATAAGAAGACAGAGTTTGAGAAAGAGCTAGTACAAAAGAGCAAAGAGCTTGCTCTTAATTTAAAAGACAAGGCAAAAGATGAAAAGGAACTTGAAAATCAGTTCAACAGTGTTTGGAGTGTGTGGGTTACTGAATTAACTAAAGATACACAAGCCATAAAGTATATCAACAAGGACAAAATACATGCAGATCTGGTTAATGTCCTTATACCGTATGGAATTGAAAGGTCACTTATAGATGAACGCAAAAGCTGTGGCAAATACAAAAACTTGTCAAATATAGACAATTATTTTGATTGCCAAAAACACCAAAACCTTCAACGGCGCAATGTTTTTCCTGAAGAACAAGGAGCTACCAACAGTGTTGCGAGTCTTCCTGAATCTCATGAAGTAACCCAGCACCTGGAAAAGGTATGTACTTGTGTAGACTCTGAAGAACAACAACCAATCAGATCCCTCATTGCCAATGTTGAACAAGAGTCCATAGACATGATTGGGAGAAAACCTGTAGCTACAGAAGGCTACAATGATGGATACTTGCATGAAGTAGCCAATAATGTCATTAAAAAAGTGAACAATCTTGAATCAAAGACAAATACATATACTCTCAAGAAAGAATTTACAGTCGATCTTTCACTTTATGCATGTGACAAGGCAGGGAATCTGCTTATAGAGTCGCACAAAAAATTCAATGAGAACAATGATGTACACATGTATTTAGAAAGCAAGAGAGGGGGATATTACAGCATGTTTCGGAGCTGGTATGAAGGTAACTCATCAACAGCTGTGCTTGGTGAATTGATTTGTAGGAAACTGAAGGTGTCCATAGCTGAGGCAGTCTATCACAAGACTGCCATTCATCTGGCGGGTATAGCAGTCCCTCACCATTGAGTGGGGGTAGGTTGAACTTGGAGAAACATGTCTTACGGTCACTGGCAGAGAAAGAGGGCTTTGACAGTTACATGGACTACATTAAAAACCCCAGGAAACAAATAGAGAGTTTCATAAAAGAAGCTGGAAAGAATTACATCAACACTGAACGCAATGAAGCAGGCAAAGTATTCAGGAAATATGCCGAAGTCACAGAGGAGTTTGTGAAGATCGCACTGTCTTCTGCAAGAGTGGAAGTCAAAAACAAAGGAGGCACTGACACATGGCTGAAGAAATTTTCCAGTTCACTTCAATCTGAGCTAGTATTTGATGTATAAACGAAGGTTCAGACAGGACGATCTTGATCCTCACCGGTTCCACAGTCACTGCACTTCTCCTGCTTGCTCACCTGGTAACCTGTCAGCTTCCTGGTGATAATTGAATAATCAGTGGTTGCCTCCTACTTTCCCATAAACCAATAGCATAGCAACACATCACCTTATACACCTTTGCTCACCTGCACTTTTAGCCTATCACATTGTGGCACTCCCCTTTAGGCAGCCTATCACATGGTTGATGTGTGCATAAATATGCTTTTCTGTGTCTCATTCAGTCTCTCTCATCCTGCTGGCTGACACACATGCTAGCTGACATTTACTACAAATTACTGGTGTTTGGTGGTTCTCTGCAGAACTTTTGATTAATTCCCGTGTTTTCTGCTTCAGCATCAAAATCAGGTTGTATGGCGATTGCTCGCTTGACACATTGCAAATTACTGGTGTTGTTGGTTCTCTGCAGAACTTTTTATTCATTCCTGTGTTTTCTGCTTCAGCATCAAAATCAGGTTGTATGCTCGCTACATATATTTGGCTGTCGGTGTATTTTGCATTGGTTCAACTCACCATGAGCGATTTGAGGATCTGTTCGATCCTGTAGTAATACTACTACTATATGTCGCTTCACACCGCTGCTTCATTCAAGGCAATGTGTTCTGCTCAGTGCAGCTTTGCTAAATGTTATCATGCTTCAAGCCAAGGCAGGCTTACCTGTTAAATCATTGCAGTCTGCAAATGACGTAATCAAGCGTTGCTCGTCGCGCTGCTGTTAATGTTTGCAGCCACTTTAATTCTCGGGCGATGCATGATTCAATAATATGCCTCTCTTGTCCCGACATGGTTGCTGCATTTCACTCAACACTAAAGCAGGGAGATTCCTCCTGGTCACTGAAAATCCAGTCGGCAGTAGCAGTCCTTCAAACTCCTTGCTTGTCTAATCCAGGATTGCCAGATGCAAAGTTCCCTCACGCAGAAGCAAGGTATTCCAAACTTTTCACACGAGTTTCATATCAAAACACGTAGCTTGCATTTCCGGGTAAATGTTGAAGGTGACGTCATCACCCAGAGAACAGCGCCAAGCATGCTGGGAAATGTAGTTCATTGCTTTACTTTGAGCCGTATTGCCGGTCAGGTGGTAGATTCAACATTCACAAGGCACATGTTAATGCAGTCTGATGTGGATCATTGTTTCTTTGCATTGCACTGTAACACGGGCATTACGTTTTAGATTTTGCTGTTCATCTGTCATTAATGTGATGAATTAGGTGGTTAATTCTGAACAATGCTGTTCATGCTTCAAACCAAATTAATCGTCTGATTCTTGCGCATCGAACCATGTCGTCTTTTTTCGGATCAGATCAACACAGCGGAAGATATACCCGTTTTTGTTCATAATCAACATTTCAGATTATCTGGCTTTTCAAATGGTTTTTTGGAAATCCGCTAGGTATCTCCCCACAAAAAAAAAACACTGCTAAATAGGCTACTCACGTTTGGTATTTTCATCTTTGAGTTGGGATGTGGTAAGGCCTGTGGCTGTGTCTCCTTGGGTTTCTAGGAATAAATACAACAACCTCAAATACAACAACCTCAGCTAACTGTTTACACTCAAAAGTGTTTTTATTCAAGGCGAGAATCAACCATCGTGTTTGAGCTGGTGTTGCTCAGGGTGAGTAACGCAGAGTCATTCTGACACTTGGAACAGAAACTTCAAAGCTTTACCTTTCAGAAAAGGTCAGGCACTTGTCTGTAACCCTAGCGGTTCAGCATATGTCGTTTTCACCAAATTTTTCAGAAATAGGTGGCTTTAGAAGAGCATTTGAGATGGAAGCTCACACGTTAATTCCATTTCAATGTGAATAATTGTTGGTTATTCAGTATCATTTAATCTCATTCTTAAAACCTACGCAAGACATGAGTCCTGTAATTCTCATAGCATCATTGTTTGTATGGTCAAATTCTAACTTTAATGTCTTCCCTTTCAGCAAGCAGCTCACTCATTCCCTGTGAGTCACATTGCAATTTCATTTTGCAATGGTATGCTATCTTGCTCAGCAGTGTATCATGTCATTAACGTTTCTAACTAACCTTTTCAGCTTTTAAATATATATATATTTAGGCTATATAATATATGTTTTTTTTTTTTGTTTTTTTTTTTGGGTGGTGTGTGAAGGATTTGGTCAGTGTCACATCTCAGACCAAACCGTTAACATTATTCTACTATCTTAATCATTTTCTTGCATAAGTGCTCTATGGGTTCAAACCTGCTTTGGTCAAGAGGAGACGCTGCTGTCCCTCCATTGTTTTTCAAATGAAGCAGAATGCAGTCTTGCCAGAAATCCGGGGGGTTAGTTTCCCTTAAGTGTCAGTAATTCTTCATTCAATGGCAACATCAGCAATCCGCCATTTTGGCTTGTAGAAGACCACCTCTGAGTGGCTGCCATGTCGCTATGATCATCTAGTGTTGCCCCATTCAGTTCAAGGAGGGGTCCAAGCCAAAATGGCAGCAGGGCAGTCATTTAAAGCATAAAGAGTGTCGTCTCTTGCCTTCATATGTTTGTCTGCAGCCAGCTCAGCAGCAGGCTTAATTCACTTTGGGAAGCTCACATATTAATGGCTTCATGATGTGCATAATTGTAAAGGCTCTTTTCACTCAATTCATTTGTAAACCAGCTTCAGCAGCAGGCATTCACATGTGTTAGGTAACCCTCATATGCCACATCAAATTGTCTTTCTGGTTTATTCTTTACTTAAATTGTGTTCTTATTTTTCAGCAAGCAAGCCGATTCATCTGGGTGAACGTATTGCTCTCTTCAACCTGCAATCCAAAAACACACGTGCCTGGCCTTTCAGTATATCGTCGCTGTGCAATGAAAACCACTTATCTCCAAATCGCCAATTTTTCAGGAAATGGAAAAAACCCCGTGCTCATAAAATACTGAACACCACGTTGTCATATTTGACACATGTCTTCATTGTAGACAGTTTATCGCTGAATGTGTCATTACATTATAAATATCTTACCTGAATAAGCTCAAATGCTGTTACAGGATTTACACACAGAGTCTGAAGCACTTTCTGGCGGCCACGCCGCAGCCTGTGGGAGCCTGCGCGAGCACGAGCCACTGTGCTCCAGGCAGCGGGGACGCGCGGACGGAGAGCTTCACTCTGCCAAGCCGAGGAGAGTGGCTCTGTCATGGGGTTGAGCAGTCCCGGAGTAACGTGACATTATTCTTGTCAGAAACAACTGCGATTTGCATACTTTAAATGAGTTTGCAGCCCAAGGACAACCCGAAAACACCTTATTGATCTATTTACGTCAGACGATGCCAGAATCACACAAAACCAAGCCGAACACAGCCGGCATTCGGGTCAGCAGCGTATACCTGTGACTTTTCTGGGGAAGTCCTCATGAGGTGGGGCGGAGCATGGAGGTCTGACTGTCACATACGTGATGTGATGGGCGGGTCTAGCATCCAATGGTGATACGTGTTACATACTTTACCCAGTAAAATGTGTTTTTATTGGTCATTTAGACGCCAAAACCTGCCAGTAGATGGAGGAGAATGGATATATTCCATTTATATTCAAAAGTAAAAATCATAAAAAATGGACTTAGGTGGTTTTCATTGCACAGTGACGATATATTTAAAAGGCATTTTCTTCCAGCATTCTAATAATTACGTTTGTCCTCAGCTTTCAGCAGCCGCTTTAAAGTTGTTAAGCAGCACATTCATTCCGGCAGTCTACAGCTTTGTTGTTTAGCATGTTTTCTGTCTATTCAGCTTCAGCTGCATTTTTTCATCGTTTGTTAAGTTCATTACGCCAACCTTGCAGGTCACTGCTGGCTAATCTTGTGGCTGGTATTAGTTATGTTTATCAGCATGCTTCAGCTCTCTCAGCATTTAACTCAACCTGTTTATCCACGATAAGCAGTCGGGATTCGGCATGTGTTTAAGATCTATCCTGTAGCAGTAGCTTGTCATATATGGGGAAAGTTCTGGCATCATAAACGCATAGCACTGCAGTGCGACAACAAAGCAGTTGTAGGCATTATTAACAAAGGCGGTTATGTCTCAAATCATGCCCTTCATGCGCCTCATGACCACATCACATGGCTTTCATAACAAACAATTTCATGCCACATCAAATTGTTTGTCTGGTTTATTCTTACTTAAATTGTGTTCTTTCTCTTTCAGCAAGCAGCAGCAATCAAGTTCATTCAAGACTGCTAGTTATTCTTAAAGGTATTTCAAAGGTTTTCCCCACCAATTTAAAAAGGTTGACCCCAGCAAAGATGTGACCGTTTCAGTCATAGTTTTTCCGGTGCTACCGTGCGCCATCCGACCTCGGAATCTCCGGGTGCCCGTCCAATTCGCTCTCCCCTTCCGGGGGAGGCGGGGGGCTTAATGCGCTTCCTCCCCGCTCCGTCCCATGCGTGGGGCTTGCGGATGGAGTCGCCTGGGGGTCCTGTCTTAATACCCAGGCTAAGCTCATGCGGTCTCAGCACCTAAGTCAATGCTGACTCCATTCAGGCTACCTGAGTTACAAAAACTCATTCATGCATTTATCATTACAGGCTAAGCCCTTGCCTGCCGGTCTCAGCAACCTAAATCAATGCTGACTCCATTCATACTGCAGAGTCGTTGCTGACTCCATTCATGCGGCCTGAGTCGTTGCTGACTTCATTCATGTGGCCTAAGTCATTGCTGACATCATTCATGCGGCCTAAGTCATTGCCGACATCATTCATGCGGCCTAAGTCATTGCTGACTTCATTCATACTGCAGAGTCATTGCCTGACTCCATTCATACTCCTGACTCCATACATACTGCAGAGTCATTGCCTGACTCCATACATACTGCAGAGTCATTGCTGACTCCATACATACTGCAGAGTCATTGCCTGACTCCATTCATACTGCAGAGTCATTGCTGACTCCATTCATACTGCAGAGTCATTGCTGACTCCATTTATCGTTCAACTGCCATAATAATATTACATTCTCTTGCTTGCTCTGATATGTTCAAATTCCTCAGCTGTCATACCATCCCGGTAAGATTATGTCTCCTGATCCTGTCACCCGGTGAGTTCTTCTTTCTAGAAAGTTCTATGCTGGGTTCTGGGGCTTGCGCCTTCTTTTGGGGGGTATATACACTGAGCCATGTATTACCTCTACACTACGGTGAGCCAAGTTTCACCTCTACACTACGGTGAGCCAAGTTTCACCTCTATACTACGGTGAGCCAAGTTTCACCTCTACACTACGGTGAGCCAAGTTTCACCTCTACACTACGGTGAGCCACGTTTCACCTCTACACTACGGTGAGCCATGTTTCACCTTTACACTACAGTGAGCCATGTCTCACCTCTACACTACGGTGAGCCATGTTTCACCTCTACACTACGGTGATCCACGTTTCACCTCCACACTACGGTGAGCCACGTTTCACCGTTACACTATGGTGAGCCACGTTTCACCTCTACACTACGGTGAGCCACGTTTCACCTCCACACTACGGTGAGCCACGTTTCACCGTTACACTATGGTGAGCCACGTTTCACCTCTACACTACGGTGAGCCACGTTTCACCTCCACACTACGGTGAGCCACGTTTCACCGTTACACTATGGTGAGCCACGTTTCACCTCTACACTACGGTGAGCCACGTTTCACCTCCACACTACGGTGAGCCACGTTTCACCGTTACACTATGGTGAGCCACGTTTCACCGTTACACTACGGTGAGCCAAGTTTCACCTTTACACTACGGTGAGCCAAGTTTCACCTCTACACTACGGTGAGCCAAGTTTCACCTCTACACTACGGTGAGCCAAGTTTCACCTCTACACTACGGTGAGCCAAGTTTCACCTCTACACTACGGTGAGCCAAGTTTCACCTCTACACTACGGTGAGCCAAGTTTCACCTCTACACTACGGTGAGCCAAGTTTCACCTCTACACTACGGTGAGCCACGTTTCACCTCTACACTACAGTGAGCCATGTCTCACCTCTACACTACAGTGAGCCATGTCTCACCTCTACACTACGGTGAGCCATGTTTCACCTCTACACTACGGTGAGCCACGTTTCACCTCCACACTACGGTGAGCCACGTTTCACCGTTACACTATGGTGAGCCACGTTTCACCTCTACACTACGGTGAGCCACGTTTCACCTCCACACTACGGTGAGCCACGTTTCACCGTTACACTATGGTGAGCCACGTTTCACCTCTACACTACGGTGAGCCACGTTTCACCTCCACACTACGGTGAGCCACGTTTCACCGTTACACTATGGTGAGCCACGTTTCACCTCTACACTACAGTGAGCTATGTCTCACCTCTACACTACAGTGAGCCATGTCTTACCTCTACACTACAGTGAGCCATGACTTACCTCTACACTACAGTGAGCCATGTCTCACCTCTAGACTAGTGAGCCATGGCAAAGATGGAGATGCAGCAGACGGCTGCCTCATGAAAATACCTCCATTAGATTTGTCTGCTCTCTATGACTCAGGTGATATTATCTCATTAATTGTTCCAACTGCCATAATCATATTTAAATTCTTGTTTACTCTGATATGTTCAATCCCTCAGCTGTCTCATCATCCCGGTAAGATTATGTCTCCTGATCCTGTCACCCGGTGAGTTCTTCTTTCTATAAAGTTCTATGCTGGGTTCTGGGGCTTGCGCCTTCTTTTGGGGGGTATATATGGCCGTGCTGCTCGAGCTGATCCAGCTCGATCTCGATATCGCCCAGTGGTGTCAAGCTCCAACTAACTTTCTCATCATAATATTCTGTAACATTCATTCATTGTAATAAATCATTGTTTATCCATCAAGTCTCCTGATTGAAGTGGAGTTTATAAACGAAGGTTCAGACAGGACGATCTTGATCCTCACCGGTTCCACAGTCACTGCACTTCTCCTGCTTGCTCACCTGGTAACCTGTCAGCTTCCTGGTGATAATTGAATAATCAGTGGTTGCCTCCTACTTTCCCATAAACCAATAGCATAGCAACACATCACCTTATACACCTTTGCTCACATGCACTTTTAGCCTATCACATTGTGGCACTCCCCTTTAGGCAGCCTATCACATGGTTGATGTGTGCATAAATATGCTTTTCTGTGTCTCATTCAGTCTCTCTCATCCTGCTGGCTGACACACACCCACCACCTCCCAGTCTCCGCCAAATCCCTGATCCATCAGTCACCAAGAGGTTCACCAGCACCAGTATCCTGACTCCACTGGGGGGTATATATGGCCGTGCTGCTCGAGCTGATCCAGCTCGATCTCGATATCTCCCAGTGGTGTCAAGCTCCAAAGACTAACTAACTTTCTCATCATAATATTCTGTAACATTCATTCATTGTAATAAATCATTGTTTATCCATCAAGTCTCCTGATTGAAACTAAATCTTGTCAAAGCTTTGATAATATCAACTTTGACTTTCTTCAGGATGAGATAGCCAAATGCCTTGAATCCATAATTAAAGATTGTATCTCAAAATTTGACGTGGAGGCATTCAAGGTGAGGCCTGAAAAAATCCTTGTTGACCAATTTTGTAAGAACTGCTGCTGGGAACAGTGTCCATTCTGTTACGCTGTTTGTACGAACGCCTTCGAGGGACACACTCCTGACAAGCACAGTGTCACGTTTCATCGCCCTGATGGAATCTCAGGGATGTTCTTTAAAGTTCCAGGGAACCTGTCCATTGATTTCTGCACAACATCAGTTGCAGGTAATCAATATTTTCGCCCTGATGGTTCAAATGAGACAATTCCCTTCAAAGAATTTGCAAAAGGTGGCCCTAAGTATGCCACCTGGAAGATTACACCTGGTGAATCAAAACTATACTGGAAATGGTTTGTATGCAAATTTCAAAAGGAACTGGAAGAACACTATGGAAAAAAATTCCAGGGCAGTGGAGAAATTCCCACTGAGTGGAAAAGATACAGCAAAGCAGAAGCTATTAAAAGTTTGGACAACTGGGAGTGACTTATGCAAAAACAGCCCTCCTCAAAGTCACAACACTTTTTTGTCTTCAATTGATACTTTATGAAGGACATTCCAGCAACAGATTCACAAAGTCTCATGTTGCTTTGATTACTAGGTGATGAACTTGGCTGTGAATAAGACACTTAGATTTTATTTTTTATCCCCCCCCCAATTTTTTTTTAATAGAGCAGTACACAAACAAGACAAAACAAACAGGCTCAGGCACAGGAAAGGAACAGAAAGAAAAAAACATACAAACATCAACATTCAATATTACAACGTGGTGCTAGACACTGAATTTTCAATCAAGAAATCAGAGTCCTTGATTGCATTGATCAAGCAAGACAAAGTAATGTGGGCAAAAAACACATTTGTACTGTCGAGAATGCAAGCTTCCCCAAATGACTCAAATGATGTAATTTAGATTTTTCATTAATTCACCAATGTATGAAATCCATGAAATGAATTGGGGATTCATGAAAATTGCACTATATTGGAAGCCAATGACAATATATAAATATATATACATCAATTGTGTTATTTGTTCATTTTAACAAGATGCTTGAACTGTTGACAATTGTTAAGTTCCATGATCAAGGAAACATAAGTGAAAAGTTCAGCTGAGATAGACGTCAGAAATTATGGACTGAGTAATTAATTTAAAATTAGGACAAATATTTACATTTGTATTGCCATTTTTGCCTCTTTTTTTTTCAACTATCAACAAATATATTGTGATCATGACATTAACATAAATGTCTTCATATTTTTCAAATGTATTGATTGTGCTTTAACTGAATATTTTAAACAAACTAATAGAGTTACTGTATATGTGCATATTACTAAGGTTTTATTCATTAGAATAAGGAAGCCTAGATTTAACTTTTTTGTCTTTTCTTTTGCCTTTTACTATTACACAGTGGCGTAACTATCTGCGGTGCAGGCTGTGCACCGCACAGGGGCCCCAGAGCTGCCAAGGGCCCATGAAAAAACACTTTATTTCATTGACCCTTTAACACAATGCGCACGCGGTCTTCAAACTTCCCAATCATGGCTATAACTCATTGTAGTTGTGATAGCTATATATACCACCTTCAGCGTTACACTTAAAAAATAATGTTTATTTAACACAACATGCAATTCTGGAACATTTCAATATTGGACACAATAAAGCAAAAAAATATACTATGACTCAAAACCATATCTACCACTTATTTAGTCTGATTTGGTTGCTTTCTTGTCAAAAGTTATGAAGGCCCCAAGGCTTGCTGGGAAATATGCACATTTGTGTGTGTGTGCGTGTGCGCCACGTGTGCGCGCTGATGTTTGGTGGGCGGAGAGAGGGGGTGGGGATGAGGGCCCAGAGCAAATATTTGCACAGGAGCCCATGGCAATAACATTACGCTACTGCTATTACATGTATCTACAAATCACATCTGGAAGTGATTAGAACATGTAACATGTAAAAAGTGTTATTTTGTTATGCCCATGTTTTAAGGTTCTGTGTTTGTATCAAATAATTGATGGCTGATGTTATTTTATTTCTTTAGTAGGCAGGAACTATGATGTTGTTTGAATATATTATTATTATTATTAATACTATTTGAATATTTCTATTTTTGTTAGCCTTTTTTAACTTTGTCTACAATAGTCTGATCATGACATGTAGCACAAGCACAATCATTTCTATATTACATTTCCACTTTAAGTTTTAAGAATAAGAAGAAAGATTTATATTTGTCCAAATTATTGGACTTTGTTGTGCTTTAACTGATTTTAAAACAACTAATATTGATATTGTTATAAAATCTCTTCATTAAAATGAGAAAGCCAAGATTGACTCTGTCATTTTTTTGCATTTCTTTTTTTTACAATTACAAATCACACCTGGAAGTCATTATAAAATGTGTAACACATGCATGTAACAAGCATTATTTCAGTCAGGACCACTTTAGTTAAAATTAAAGCATTTATTTGCACAGAACAGAGCAAGCAACAATAACAACAGAAATGACATTGTTTAAGTCAGACACAGCATGAAAGGAGGAGCTGGGGAGGAGGTGGGTTGTAAACAGCTTGCAGAGGAAACAGCAATGTTAGGCAGGCAGACTGAAGCAGATTTAAAGAGGGCACCCTGTTTGAGTTGAGCCAATTGAATGCGTCAGCTGAGCCGTCAGCTGATGTGGGCTGGTTTGAGATCAGCTCCTAATCAGCTGTGGGCTAGGTTTAAGCAGGGCTTGACCACGAGACCTGACTGAACTACCACAATGGTCCATTTCAGTCAGGACTACTTTAGTCAAAAACTATAGGACAACTTTAGTCACAATTAAAGCTTTTATTTGCAAGTTATATTTGGCAGTATGGCTCTGGCAGGGAGAGCAGCAGCAGCAAATTCTAGGAACTCCTTGCTCTTCCATGAGCACCATGGAATAGCCTTAAGGCAAGAAGAGCAAGAAAATACCCTCAAAACGTCCATACCAGGAGAACCTCCCTAGCCTTCCATGTGCTTACATGGAAGTGCCAGCAGGAGGAGCTGAATGATAGCAGAAGAGCCAACTGAATAACACATCAGTTAGTTTAACAATACATGCTAGATCAGGGGTGGCCAAACTACAGCCCGTGGGCCCGCTGCCCGTTTTTAAGTTAAAAAAAATTAACATTTTTTTTTTTTTTTTTTTGCTAAAAACGTTTTTCCGTTTTTCTGTTTCAAAGTTTAAAACGGAAAACGAAAATGAAAACGGGGGAAAAAACGGAAAAACAAAAACATTAAGACAAAGAAACTGAAAAACAAAAAAACTGATTCCCCCATTGTTTTTTCAATTTAAAACGGGTCTATTTATAAAAAAAAAAAAAAAAAAAAAAAAAAACTTGATGTTAAATTATCTCTGACTTAACCGGATACTGAAACACAGTATTGTCTTGGTATGTCATATAGTATATTTTATTTATATAATGTTTGTGCTGAAGAATTCTGAGCTGCCTAAAAAAAAAAAAAACTTTTATGGCTGCACAGTGGCATGATTGAATTAATTTCAGCAGAAACAGCAGCAAAATAATAATACATTTCAGTACAACAGAGCAATGTAGAAGTATATAAATATATAATATAGTGGTCCTATAGTACACTGCTCAGTGCTCACACACTCAAACTCATGTAATTAAGCATACTAAGCTAATCCAAGCCTTATGGATTTACCAAGCCCAGGTCTGAAACCACCTATGATGTACAGTATGAGAGAGATGACGTAGGTAAATGATTAAGGTACAGGCTACACTGAACCATATAATTGTGTCACATTTTGCATTGACAAACAAAGTCATCTCACTTTCAAACCCGCTTCGGCATTGTTGAACATTCAGCTTTTCAACAGTCCAAACCTACTAAATTAATTTTGGAGAAAATAAATAAATAAATAAATACATAAATAAATAAATACATAAATACATAAACGAATAAATAAAATATTGATATAATTAACTTTGATTACATTAAATAAATAAAGTAAAATAAAATGTTGACATAATTAACTTTGATTACCAGTTCATTCATTCATCAATTTTGTAGCTATAATTGAATAACTGAGTGAAGGGGTTATAGGTTACAGCAGGGATACTCGACTTGCTTTGCCCAGGGGCCACTTTCGTGAAATGATAGGAAGCCAGGGGCCACCGGGCCAGTTAATAAACAAACAATATACATTTTTCTGTAGCAGATTAGGTTTTTGGGGTGTAAGCCGGAGTTTAGTCTGACAATGTTGTGCACACCGGATAGTTAGTTAGGTTAAGTTAGTTAGGTTAAGTACATAGGCTACATAAGTGCCTGGGTAGCGAGCAGACGGCAGTATTTGACAATTTAGCTGGAGCTCAGTCAAACTTTATTTCCCGTTAGTTTTTATTGTGAATTAGAGTCTAATTCACAATGAAAACTAACGTGAAATTATTAGAAAATGTTCGGGTGGCCACTTTGCACCCTGTGGCGGGCCGCATCTGGCCCCCGGGCCGCAAGTTGAGTATCACTGGGTTACAGTATCCTACTGGTGGAAGTGCACGGTGATAATCTGGCCCACTGGTAGTGAGGGAAAACATGTGTAAAAAGTAGGGGTGGGACAAAATATCGATACCCACGTTATCGCGATATTTCCACCCGCGATACGTTATCGATACACTGGCGCCAAGTATCGATATGTTTATTATTATTATTTTTTTTTTTTTTTTTTTTTTTTTTTTTTTTTTTTTTTTTTTTTCAATAAACAGGCTAAAATATTATGCTGTGTGTGGTAGTTGAAACATAGTTTCAAGTTGACTTTATTTATGTTTGTAGTTGAAACAAAAACATAACTACTGTAGGCTACATGAATGGAAATGTTTGATCATTAATATCTACTTTTAGAAATTATATAGGTAGGTAGGTAGGTTATATAGGTTTTCTTGTTTTAATAGTAATAATAAAAAGACTTAATGTGTAACTTTTCCTCCGTGGTATCGAAAATGGTATGAGTGAGTGAGTGAACTCAGAGAGTTCATGTCAATTCTGCTAATAAATGCATAATACATGATTTTTTGCCTTCAGAGGTATTTTTTTCACTTGTTACACAGGTATCGTGATGTATCGTCTTCCAATATATCGCAGTATCGCAGTATCGCAGTATCGTGATATATCGTTATCGAGGGCCAAGTATCGTGACGATATCGTATCGTGAGCTACTCAGCGATTCCCACCCCTAGTAAAAAGTTCAAGGTCACTGACTCAATAACAACAATTAAACAAGTGCCAAATGTGCTGAAATTCCATCAAGGCATTCCTGAGATATCAGATACCAAAATCTACATGGTACATGGTACAAGTGTGTGTTGATAGCAGGGACAATGGCATATTCTATTCCAAAGGATATGGTACAATAAGAACATGGTAATACCATGGCTCACCTTCTAACAGACTTCTTTTTTTGATAACTATTCCTTTCTACTGTTTATAAAAAAATAAAAAATAAATGTATTTAATGTATTTACTGTAAATGTTTGTAACCCCTGACTGAATAATTGAATAAAGTATATGGAAACAAACAAGGCTTCCTTTTAATTCCTTTTTTTGGAATGTACATGTTACAAGTTTATAATTACTGAGTAAATACCAGTTATCGGGTTAATATCTGGTAAATACCGGGTAAATACCTGGTTATTACAAGGTAAATACCTGGCCATTGTCGAGTAAATACTGTAGCTGGTAATTACCTTTAAATATCTGAGTTATTATTATCACCCTAACATGGTCACATTTACACAAAAATGCATGGGTAATAGTGGGGGTTTATAATCTAGAATATTATAAATCAATAATTATAATAAGTAATTATAGTAATCTATAATTACTGGATAAATACCAGGTAATTACCAGGTAAATACCTGGTAGTTGTCAGGAAAATATCTAGTAAATACGGAGTAACTACCTGATATTTACCGGGTAGTTACTTGTTAAAAAAAACAGTAAATACTTGTAAACACCACATAAATACCTGGTAGTTATCAGGTAAATGCCTGGTAACCGGACTGTAAAAGGAAGGGTTACCGACTCGGGGTTCCCAGATTGCCCTGCGGTTGACCTAACAGCCAGATTATAATTTATCTTAATTGGGTAATGAGGGCTGACTAGAAAATGGCTAATTAGTGGCCAAAATGACTCAAGATAGGTTCAGCACCATGGAGAGCTGCAGAGTGAAGGAGCTCACAGGTGCTCCAGAGTGGAACAGCACACAGGTGAGCAGCGTTATAATCAGGGAAGTGGACTATGAAACCACTCTGAGGAGAAAGAGGAGAGGCTGCATGCTAACGACGCCTGGCTAAATGGTCAGTCACACACGGACGAGTAGCCTATTCTGCTATTATTCCAGGGTTCATGTCTGGAAGTGGTTAAAGTTGGCCATCCCTGCTGTAGACCTTCTGCCACCAGCTGTCTGACCTACATTGGCCTGGACACATTGGTCCCTATCGTTGCATCGGCGCTGTTTCTAAGCCGAGCGGCTGGCGCAGCTCAAATCAGTGGGCGTGGACCAGCGCACTTGATATCGTCGTGCTGGCGCTAGATGCAGCCTCAACCATTACAACCACGCCTTTTAAGCGTAAAATTATGCACCGTCATGCTCATTGGATAACTGCAATAAACGAATCGCACGCTTGCCTTTTTAGCTCCAATTCCAGTGATCCCGCAAAACCAGACGAAAGCCAAACGCTCTGCCCGCCCCCTCCCTTCATCCAGTCTGTCTGTCTGCATTATAGGCTATTATTCCATATTATTATGCTTCTCAAACCAATCTAACTGCAGTTTCAATACTGCAAGCATGTAAATACGCTACACTATAGCAAGATCAAAGTGAAAATAATGTTCTAAAGGCATCAGCTACAAAAATATAGCCTATCTCTATATGATGAGATTAATTTTATATTGGTGAAAGTTTGTTCAGAACGATATCGTTTTCTCTCCCCTGCTGCAGGTAGAATGATGCACATAAATATACCCTACATTATGTAAAGTCATTGCATAAATGTGTTTTTATTGTAAAACTAAATGTGAAGTTGGGCCAAGTTATTGGAGTGGACATCACAGTACAGCACATGACAGTAGAAGCGCGTTCTGAAGCGCGTTCCGCTGACACTTATCTAAATGACGTTAAATCGACAAAGGATATATATAGGCCCAGGAGGACATATATGTTTCACTTAGGGTGGTGTTTTAATTTCGATGATTTATTTGGTCCAATATTGAAATGTTCTACAATTGCAGGCTGTGTTACCATTACACATTATTTTAGATCGACCTTTTATATCTATTTCGCCTCATTTGGTTGCTATTTAGTAGCGAAATTGAGTACCCAATTGCATGCTGGGGCATTCACAGGCAGTCAGAGAGAGACAGTCGTATTGTGCCTGTCAGACTGCCTGCAGCCTCAAAGCGGTACACGGAGTTGTTTTACCCAGGCTGGACGCGTTGTCACACAGGCTTGTGACAGTAACTCAACGCGGAAGGATTTATTTCACAATAAACTGGTAAACGCACACCAATGCCTGCTCCTGTCAGTAGGAGAGAGGGGGAGAGTGACACAGAGAAGGGTGACAGAGGAGAGAGGGGAATAGGCCTGCTTTTCAAAGGCGCAAGGCGCTAAATTAACGCCAGCTCGGAAGATAGGTATTTAGCGCCGACACGCCCACTTTGGCCCATTCTGGGACTGCGCCACGCCCATTCGGCCTAAAGCGCATTTGGCAGCGTAAAGCCATATTGATATCGTCCCAAAACAGGCGCAAGGCACGTTTTTTTGCGTTTAAGGCCCGTTTTAGCGCCGAAGGCCTGTGGGAGAATAGGGCCCATTAAGCCTTGACCCTGGCCTCGGGCTGCGCCTCACAAACACACAGTTCTGACTTTTTGTATAGTGTTTTTCTGTGGTGATCGAAAGTGAAAATGATCTGCTCATTTGTGAAATACATGGGGCTGTGCCTTTCACCAGACAATGTTACAAATACAACACTTTAACTTAGATAGTGTTAATCATAAAATTAGCCGACGTGAAAAGAAAGTGTGAGGCAGATTCAGCAGACTGTGTTTAAGTTATCCTTTATTTATCCCCATGGTAAATTCATCCTCTGCATTTGACCCATCCTCTACTAGGAACCTTCCTAGAACTAGGAGCAGTGGGCAGCCGCAGTGCAGCGCCCGGGCACCAACTCCAGTTCTTTTGCCAGTGCCTTGGTCAGGGCCACTGACAGGAGTATTAACCCTAACATACATGTCTTTTGATGGTGGGAGGAAACTGGAGCACCCAGAGAAAACTCACAGGAACATGGATAGAACATGCAAACTCCACACAGAAAGGACCTTGGACGGACAGGGGTTCGAACCCTCGACCTTCTTGCTGTGAGGCAACAGTGCTAACCACTGAGCTACCGTGCCGTCCGTGTGATCTCATTGTGAGCATTTATTAAGATGTTGAAGACATGAAGCATATGAGAGTAATTAAAGAATACAGCATGGAGAGAAGAGGGGGCCACAACAACAAAGACTAATGACACTGAGAGAAGGAGAAAGATACAACTACAACTACAGCAGTCCAGAGTAGAGAATCCCTTCAATTGGAGGAAAGTTACGAAATGCATTCTAGGGGGAGTGTGGATAATTTATGTCCAAACTAAAATGGACAAATGTATGGCCTGAGACAGACTGAGACAGAAAGAAGGTCCTGCACACAAAGGTGGATCCAAAGCAGGTTCCTTTAGCAGCCAAGAGCAGGAGCTCTATAGAGACTCTCTCTGTGCAGGGGATGGTTAAATACCCCTCCACTCTGGACAGGAGAGGGTTAAACCCTCATCCACTCAGTCTGGATCGGAGACGCTTAAAGCTCCTCCACTCTCTCTGGACAGGAGAGGCTTAAATTCCCCTCTGCTCTCTCTGGACAGGAGAGGCTAAAGCTCCTCTACTCTCTCTGGACAGGGGTGTCCTCCGCTCTCTCTGGACAGGAGAGGTTTAAATGTCCTCCGCTCTCTCTGGACAGGGGGGGTGTAAATGTCCTCCGCTCTCTCTGGACAGGAGAGGTTTAAATGCCCTCTGCTCTCTCTGAACAGGAGAGGTTTAAATGTCCTCCGCTCTCTCTGGACAGGAGATGGTTAAATGTCCTCCACTCTCTCTGGACAGGAGATGGTTAAATGTCCTCCACTCTCTCTGGACAGGGGGGGGAGTCAATGCCCCTCCACTCCACTAGTTTAACACTCTTTTCTCACGAAGCAAAAACCACAAAGCTAAATCCATCAAGCCTGAAACTGAAAGAAACTGAAAGAAGAACTGAAACTCACTCAGGCCGAACCGCACGCTGCAACTCAGCACGCTCTACTCACTCACCATCCACTCAGAGAGATTATCCTGATTATCACTGTTTTGCTTTGGCAACACAGACAGACAGACAGACAGACAGACAGACACACAGACACACAGACAGACAGACAGACAAATCTCATAAAAACACACGCAACACAGAATGAGTAAGGTGAAAAACAGAATTCCAACAAACAAACAAACAAACAAACACACACACACCTAACACACACAGACACACACACAAACACACACACACACACACACACACACACACACACACACACACACACACACACACACACACACACACACACACACACACACACACAGATTTTAGAAAAGCATTGAACATAGATAGATAAATAGATAGATAGAGATAGATAGATAGATAGATAGATAGATAGATAGATAGATAGATAGATAGATAGATAGATTCATTATGTATTGTCAGCTATTTTCATTCTCTTTTTTTTTGGGGGGGGGGGGCTCGGGGTTGGTAGATCATGTTTTTTCTCATGCTTGTGTTACATACTAGTTTTCTGCACTTGCACTTTATGGGTGGGGGGATTTGTGGTGACCACAAATGTATTTTAAAGAGGTACATTGTTAGTGTAATTAATAATTAAAATTAGGCTCAGCTTTAAACTTCAGTCAGATGGTCAGATTACGGCTGGCTCAACTTACCCACTGAGTTGGCTCAGCTTACCCATACCCTGGGGCAAGTTGAGCCAGAGGAACACTTTTTTTAAGAAGTCATATTTTCAGGGCCCTTTGTCATAGATGCATTCTTATATTTTCAGTTGTTAGGAGACATCCTGAAATAAGCGTAGATGTGTTCATTGTACTTCTGTCTCATTTGTCCTTGCCTTGAGGGCAACATAAGTAAAAAAGTGGCTCATCTTACCCCACTCTCCCCTACTTGATGCTGCTCTCTCTAGACAGGAGAGGGTTAAATGTCCTCCGCTCTCTCTAGACAGGAGAGGGTTAAATGCCCCTCCGCTCCACAAGCAAAACACTTCTCTTTTTTTTTCCAACGAAGCAAAAACCACAAAGCTAAATCCATCAACCCTGAAACTGAAAGAAACTGAAAGAAGAACTGAAACTCACTCAGGCCGAACCGCACGCTGCAACTCAGCACGCTCTACTCACTCACCATCCACTCAGAGATGATCCTGATTATCACTGTTTTGCTTTGGCAACACAGACAGACAGACAGGCAGACAGACAGAAAGACAGACAGACAGACAGACAGACAGACAGACAGGCAGGCAGACAGACAGACAGACAGACAGACAGACAGACAGACAGGCAGGCAGGCAGGCAGGCAGGCAGGCAGACAGACAGACAGACAGTCTAGGGGTGCAGCCTAGGTCCCATTTAATGAAGCAGCATGTTAGATTGCCGCTTTGGCTGCGAGTGCCAGTATAGGTTACAACAAGCTGAGAGCGGTGAACCCGAGGAAAGCTACGGGACCTGATGGCGTGTCGGGACAGGTGCTGAGAGGCTGTGCTGGCCGGGGTCTTCACCAAGATTTTTAACCAGTCCCTCTCTCAGGCTGTCGTTTCCATCCTGCCTGAAAACCTCCACAATCATTCCAAACTCAAAAAAGAAACCCATCAGCTGTCTGAACGACTACCGTCCAGTCGCACTCACACCCATCATTATGAAGTGCTTCAAGAAGCTGGTCCGCACACACATACTCTCAATCCTTCCATCCAGCTTTGACCCTCACCAGTTTGCCTACAGAGCCAACAGGTCCACGGAGGACGCGATTGCCACAGCTCTCCACTCTGCTCTGTGCCACCTGGAGCAGGGGGGGAGCTACGCGCGGCTGCTCTTTGTGGACTTTAGCCCTGCATTTAACACCATCCTCCCTGATAGACTAGTGACCAAGCTTAGATCGTTATATTTTCTTCTATATCAGACACAGGTTTTTGTTCCTACCTGACATGTTTCGACGGCAATACTTCCGTCTTCATCAGTGGTAGTATTGGTGTCGAAACATGTCAGGTAGGAACAAAAACCTGTGTCTGATATAGAAGAAAATATAACGATCTAAGTAAAGTATAGACACTATGAACCTTTTTGGACCAAGCTGCTAAACCTGGGAATGTCCCACTCCATCTGCCTGTGGATTAAGGACTTCCTGTCGGATCGCTCTCAGAGGGTGAGGATAGGCCGCCACATCTCCTCGGTCCTCAGCCTCAGCACCGGCTCTCCCCAGGGCTGTGTGCTGAGCCCCCTCCTCTACAACCTCTACACCCACGACTGCACCCCCACCCATCCCAGCAACACCATCATCAAGTTTGCTGATGACACCACCGTGGTGGGACTAATCTCGGGGGGAGACGAGTCTGCATACCGCGATGAGGTGGAGCAGCTGTCAGAGTGGTGTGTGGTTAACAACCTGGCCCTGAACACCACTAAGACCAAGGAGCTGATCATTGATTACAGGAGGAGGAAGACGGACATTCAGCCCCTGTTCATCGGTGGGGACTGTGTGGAGAGGGCTCCCAACTTCCGGTTCATGGGCATCCACCTAGACGACAACCTGGCCTGGCGCACCAACACCACTGCTACCATCAAGAAGGCACACCAGAGACTGCACTTCCTGAGAATTCTCCGCAACAACCAGCTCACTCAGAAACTGTTGGTATCTTTCTACCGCTGCGCCATAGAGAGCATCCTCTCATACTGCATCTGTGTGTGGTTTGCCAGCTGCACAGCCGCAGAGAGGAAGGCGCTCCAGAGGGTCGTCACCACGGCCCAAAAAATCATTGGCTGCCCCCTCCCCTCCCTGGAGGACCTGTATGGCCCTCGCTGTCTGAGGAAGGCACACAACATCCTCAAAGACCCATCCCACCCCGGACACTCTCACTTCAAACTGCTGCCCTCAGGCAGATGGTACAGGGCAATGCAAACACGCACAAACCGACTAAAAAATAGTTTCTACCCCCGAGCCATTTCTGCACTGAACACTGGTCACTGAACTGCACTGCACTGAATCACTGAACTTACCTATTGTGCAATGCACTTTCACAGCGCAATACGGGTAACTGTGCAATTATTCACTGTTTACTTATTCATACAGTGCAATAGGGTTCTGTGCAATTTATTCAATTCATTATTTATCTACATTCCACAGTGCAATTGCAATTACGGGTTGTGCAATGATAGGTTAAATGTGTAAATTGTGAATGTTGTGTGTTCTGTGTGCTTCTTTTATTCTTTTATTCTCTTATTCTTCTAAATGTACTACACCTTAAAGGTTGCTCTTTTTAATTTTGTTGTACTCTGTGCAATGACAATAAAGATTAATTAATTAATTAATTCATTCATTCATTCAAGACCCGCCTCCGCCATGTTTAGTGGATGGGAAAATGAACCAAACTAAACAATCAAATTACACATCAGAAATTTGTTTGTTTGTTTGTTTGTTTGTTTGTTTGTATGTATGATTTTAGATTTCGTATCACGCTAATGCCTGTGCAAGTGGTCATTTTTCTGATCAGTTTGTTATTAAGTAGTTATTTGACGATATAAAAAGGGATGATTGACAGCTGTGGCAGCCAGTCACAAGCCGTCAATGGCTGAACAGGCTGTTCGCATTATAGACCTATTATTTACATAGACCAGACACTGCTTAAGGTGCTGCTTGATCAGTGATGGGCAAGCTACTTGGAAAATGTAGTAAGCTAAGCTATTAGTTACTCTCGATTAAAAATAGCTAAACTACATTGAAGCTATCCCCAGAGAAATGTAGCAAGCTAAGCTACGAGCAAAATGGCAAAAGCAGCTTGCTACATCAAAGCTACTTTTTTTCTCACATTGAATCAACTTCATGTCAAAGAACAACTTTCCACCAAACAAATACTGTAGGCAGGCAAAAAAAATCTAATTTTGATTGTTTATTATATTATAAAACACACTGAAACTCTCACTGGCACAATATTCAAAAACAGACAATAAAACCTGAACTTCTTCTTCATCACTGCCAGTGGCTCCTTCTGGCTCTGCCATCTTTCAAAGTTTGTTGCTGATGTGACTTCTCCAGCACATGACATATTTTGCCCTACCCAGTCTTCATTGCCTAAACCCAACCCAATCAGAGGCAGAGTAGTGCCGGGTCTTGCTGCAAGAGAGGCAAGGATGCTAAAAAGCAAGGATGAGACAACAACACTTGTTGTTTGTCATAATAGAACTGGAAGTGCTTTATTGGCTACACAGGCACACTTGACATATGCAATGTGTCCTCCTGTTTAATCCAAACCACAGCAGAAATCTCCACTGCGTGCTTTGCTCATGGATTTTCTCTGGCGAGTAGCTTGTAGCTTTTGCGGGAAGCTACAAGCTACTTGGGTCTATAAATAGCTTAGCTACTGAAAAAGCTACTTGGTTCAAGAGTAGTGAAGCTACCACCAAGCTACTGAGAAATGTAGTTAAGCTATGTAGCTTCACTACTTGTAGCAAGCTACTGCCCAACACTGTGCTTGATGTGTGATGGACGCCAGACTGTATTATCGATGGACTGCAATAAAAAGGACATTGTTTTGAGAAAGGTGTGCGAGGAAGTAACATTGGTTGGGGATTGAAGTGGTAAGTTCAGAAAATGTGTTTTATTACTTCCGCTAATGTTATTGGTTCTTTTAACACATCCATGGCTGTAGGGGTCCTGCAAGCTGTGTTAGGGGGCTGTTAGCTTGTAGCGCTAGCATTTATTTGTGGGCATAACGTTACTAAGAACCAATAACGTTAGCTGGAATAAGGAAATACACATATTTTCAGAACTTACCAGGTTGTTCAAATGCCTGCATATGCCAGAAAAGGTGTTTCGTTACAACTCCCGTGTCTAAAATGAGGCCTAATCAGCTAACATTAGCCGTTTGTTTATCTTTTGGAATCACCAAAACAGACACTGGAGGTTTTATTTGGGGTAAAGCTTGAGGAGAGTTTTTATATGGATATCTTGAGGAAGTGCTGACTGTGGGGATGTTGTTCACAAGTTCCTCTCCTCGTACACACGTACAGAAGAGACCAGGCAGATGAGTAGCGTTATTAGCCCCAGAGACTCAGGCAGACTACTCTGTAGAATTTCGCACCTTGTCCGCGGAGAGTGGTTGGAACAGCGAGGCTCTCCAGGCTAGTTTCTCTAATAGGCTGTGTGAGTCCATAAAAGACGAGCTGGTCTCATATCCCGAGTCTCGTCATTTGGAGGAGTTAATCACCTTGGCCATTCGTATTGACAATCGTCTCCGTGAGCGGAGGAGAGAGAGAGCACACGCCGCCTTCCTGGTAACATCAATCCTCAGTGTGCGTCTCTGTTGCCAAGCACAACCAACCAAGCTCGCCCGACTGAAGCCGAGGCTCGCCGAGATCTCCTGAGGCGTGATTTCTCTCCTGCTCCGGAGCCGATGCAGCTCGGCCGTTTCCGCCTCGACCCGGAGGAACGGCAATGCCGGATCTCCAGCAACAGCTGCCTGTATTGTGGCCAGCCCGGTCACTTCCTTGCCTCCTGCCCTCACCGTCCATCAAACTGACAGGCTCGTTGGGAAAGAGGGGAATCCTAGCGAGCCATACAGTCTGCCCTCTCACTCCTGCCACCATCACAGTTAAAGGTCAGTCATATGATTTTTTGGCTTTAATAGATTCTGGGGCCGATCAAAGTTTTTTGGATTCACTTGTTGTTAAGCAACTAGGTCTTGCCACTGAGAGCCTGGATCAGCCTCTCGAAGCGAATGCCTTAGATGGCCGTCTCCTTGCCCGAGTAACTTCAAAGACTGAGCCAGTGCAACTCCTGCTATCGGGAAACCACCAAGAAAAGTTAAGTTTTTTGTTATGGATTCCCCATATGTTCCCATTGTACTTGGCTACCCCTGGCTTGTAAAACACAGTCCCCATATTGATTGGGCATCTGCCCAGATTTCAAGTTGGAGCCCTTACTGTCATACCCTGTGCCTGCATTCAGCTCTGCCTCAGTCTGTCCCCTGTCAGGTCCTGACTCCTGAGCCCCTGGACCTATCCATGGTACCTCCCGAGTACCATGACCTCCAAGCCGTGTTTAGTAAACAGCAAGCTATTTCTCTGCCTCCCCATCGCCCCTATGACTGTCCTATAGAGCTGCTGCCTGGGGTGCCTCTTCCCAGCAGCCGCCTATATAACATCTCCAGGCCGGAACGGGAGTCCATGGAGAGGTATATCAAAGACTCCTTGGCCGCAGGGCTCATCCGCCCGTCATCTTCGCCTCTTGGTGCAGGATTCTTTTTTGTTGAAAAGAAGGAAAAGTCCCTCCGGCCATGCATTGACTACAAAGGTCTAAATAATATCACTGTCAAGAATAAATATCCTCTGCCTCTCATGCACTCTGCCTTTGATTCTCTCCAGGGAATGGCAGTCTTCACAAAACTTGACCTCCGCAATGCCTACCACCTGGTCCGAATCCGAGACGGAGATGAATGGAAGACTGCCTTCAACACCCACTTGGGGCACTTCGAGTATTTGGTCATGCCATTTGGCCTTATCAATGCCCCTGCCGTCTTCCAGAGTTTGGTAAATGATGTCCTATGGGACATGTTGAAAAAAATAGGTAGGGACACGCACATCCAAAAATAGGCCACACTGGGCCTGGGTGCTGGATCAATAGAGTACTTACAGTGAAAAAAGATGGGACATGTTGGACCGCATTCTGTTTGTTTACTTGGATGATATCCTAATATTTTCCAGAAACCTCCCTGAACATATTGTGCACGTCCGCCAAGTCCTCCAACGGCTTCTGGAGAATCGCCTGTTTGTAAAAGCAGAAAAATGTGAGTTTCACATTCCCTCAGTCACCTTCCTGGGCTACATCGTGGCCGAGGGTCAGATGAAGATGGACCAGGCAAAGGTGAGCGCGGTCCTGGAGTGGCCCAGCCCCACAGGTCGTAAGCAGCTACAGAGGTTTCTGGGTTTTGCCAACTTCTATATAAAGTTTATCCACAATTACAGCCGTGTTGCGGCCCCACTAACTGCTCTAACCTCCACCTCCAGACGGTTCATATGGACACCTATTGCAGAGGCCGCTTTCGTGAAGTTAAAGAACCGCTTCACCACTGCACCCATCCTGATTCAGCCGGACCGGACCAAGCAGTTTGTCGTTGAGGTGGACGCCTCTGAAATTGGGATAGGGGCGATCCTTTCTCAACAGTCCTCAGAAGACGGTCAGCTGCACCCATGTGCCTTTCTGTCTCTTCGTCTCTCCCCAGCGGAGAGAAACTACGACGTTGGAAATCGTGAGCTCCTGGCGGTGAAACTGGCGCTGGAAGAATGGAGGCACTGGCTGGAGGGGTCAGAACTCCCTTTTATGGTGTGGACAGACCATAAGAACCTGGAGTACATCCAGTCAGCAAAACGACTCAACTCACGTCAGGCCAGGTGGGCACTCTTTTTGGGCCGTTTTAACTTTACTCTGACCTACAGGCCCGGATCCAAGGCTGACGCACTGTCTCGTTTGCATGGAATGGAGTCTGAGTCCAAGTCCCCACCTGACACCATCATTCTGTCAACTTGTGTGGTTGCTGCCGTCACCTGGAACATAGAAAAAGAGGTCAGAGAAGCACTCAGACTCAGCCTGACCCAGGTAACGGTCCCCCAGGTCGCCTGTTTGTTCCAGGCACTATGGTAACTCGGGTGTTAGAGTGGGCTCACTCTTCCCGCCTCACATGTCATCCTGGGGTAACTCGGACCCAAGCCTTCCTCCGCAGACGGTTCTGGTGGCCTTCCTTGAAGGAGGATACAAGATATTTTGTTTCTGCCTGTCCTGTGTGTGCCCAGAACAAATCCTCCACTCAGCCCAGTGCCGGGCTGCTGCGTCCTCTGCCAGTTCCTCGCCGTCCCTGGTCCCACCTGTCCTTGGATTTCGTTACTGGGCTGCCTGTCTCTGAGGGTAACACTGTCATACTTACTGTTGTTGACCGCTTCAGTAAATTTGTGCATTTCATCCCTCTGTCTAAACTACCTTCAGCCTGGGAGACTGTGGATCTGCTGGTCAGGGAGGTTTTCCGAGTCCACGGCCTTCCCAGTGATTTAGTTTCCGATCGGGGCCCTCAGTTTACTTCTGCTGTCTGGAAGGCATTCTGCTCCGCCATTGGTGCCACCGTCAGCCTGTCATCTGGGTTTCATCCTCAATCCAACGGCCAGTCAGAGAGAGCGAACCAAGATTTGGAGACTGCACTCTGTTGTCTTGTGTCTGCTAACCCATCCTCTTGGTCCTCCCAACTTCCCTGGGTGGAATACGCGCACAACACCTTGCCATCATCAGCTACCGGTATGTCACCATTTCAATGCCTGTATGGATATCAGCCTCCCTTGTTTCCATCTCAGGAGGAGGAGACCCTGGTTCCTTCGGTTCAAGCCCACATCCGTCGGTGCCGCAGGACCTGGCGCCGAGCACGAGCTTCACTGCTCAGAGCCTCTGGGCGGTACCAGCGATCGGCTGATCGCCACCGTACCCCTGCGCCTAACTACTCGGTTGGCGACAAGGTATGGCTCTCAACAAAGGATCTGTCTTTAAAATCTCACGCTAAAAAACTGTCTCCCAGATTTATTGGTCCCTTAACCCCGCAGTGGTCCGTCTGAAGCTGCCCCGCACTCTCCGGGTCCATCCTTCATGTGTCTCGCCTTAAACCTGTCTCTACCAGCCATCTAGTTCCTCCAGCTCCTCCACCCCCGCCTCCTCGCATGATCGACGATCATCCCGCATACACCATCCACCGTCTACTGGACTCTCGCCGCTGTGGTCGCGGTATTCAATACCTCGTTGACTGGGAGAGATATGGCCCAGAGGAGCGAGGGTCCCTCGCCGTCACATCCTGGATCCTCATTTTGTCCGAGAGTTGCATAGGATGCACCCTGACAAGCCTGGTGGGTCCCCGGAGGCGCCCCTCGGAGGGGGGGTACTGTCACAACTCCACATCCATGATGCCTGCTAATCAGGAGAATCTGCTACACCTGCTGAGCATGAGAATCTTCAAACCTGCTGGTCATCACCAATCATCATCACCACCCATTGGCATCACTATAAGAATCCTTCTCTGTCTACCAGTCCTCGCTGGAACGTTGCCATAGAACGGTTTGTAAACCAGCCAGTCTCTAGGTTGAACTATTAGCCGTCCGTTGCCTTTTTGCTCGTCTGCTTGCCTGCCTGCCTGACGCCTTTTTCCCCTGTGTTCTCAGGATTCCCTGCCTGCCTTCCAGCAAGCCATCCAGAGCCTCCCTGCTAATTCAACAATAAATATCATTGACTTTGGCACTAACCTGGTTGTCTCTCCCTGCATTTGGGTTCTTTAGTGATACGTGACACTGTATGCGTACAGTTGGTCTGTATGCGTATACAGTTCCGGCAGGAGAACGTACACGGTGGGTGGGGCAATGGCGCTCTGGTGTTGCAGATGGATCATATTGGGATAGATGCCAAGAACAAAAAGCTTATAGATTCCACATTACTTGGATTGATAAAATTGCCTGCATTAATGCCACTTCTTCCCACAATTCCCTAATTCTTGAACATTTCCATATAAAATGCAAAAATGTTTGTTTGTCCTCCACCTGTTATATACTTAAGTAAAGAATATGTGTGCTTTCCCCATCTCTGAGTCTAAAACTGTTTTCACACATACAGACAGGGAAATTACCTGTAAATCAAGACTGGCTATTACCCGGAATTTCCCTTCACCCCTGAGGGATCACATGTGTAAAAACAGCAGCGAAAGTACCTGAATTTGAGGGGGGTCGGGGGGGGGGGGGGGGGAACTGCAGAGCGGGTGGGTAGTGACATGTGCACTTGGATGGGGAATCATCCTTTTTTCATCCCTATCATATCAATCGTGCATTAGGGACAGTTCGTCAATAAAATCATATATAGGCAATGCAAGGCGGGCATCATGCACGTGACAAAATTAGGCAAAGCACAGTGACTGGTCAATGCGTGGATTATTCATTAGGCTATTATTACAGTAGCCTATGATATGATTCATCATCATCATCATCATCATCATCATCATCATTATTATTATCCTATTATCATTTTTTTGCATGATTGCCCTCAGACAATTTAACATTATATGCTACAAGTTGCATGGCATTCACTGCACGCACGCACACACACACACACACACACACACACACACACATGACACGAGGGAGACGAGATGAGAGCAGGATCATGCAGTTCTGCGTGAACGATTAGATTAATGATCGATACTCACATTTCTCAAACAAATTATTATATCAACCATGTCGGTTATAGTGTAAAAAAATATTCAGAAAAAGCTTAGACAATTTTCAGGACGATCAGCTGTTACTGGGAAACGAATCTACCAAAAGTGCATCACTCATGGAGCACAGCCTCCTTCAGCAGCGTATGAGGTACACCTGCTGGCAGGGAAAACATATAGGCCTACCTACGGACTGTGAAGACCCCACTTGTTTGTGTTAAACCATTTGTTAAAAGTAAGCCATCCTCTCCTCCGTTCCTCCTCTCTCTGGCTCTGTCTCGTGTGTGTGTGTATCGCGGCATACCGCTCTTATCACAAGGTTAGAATTGGTCAAATGTCCGCGATGACGGGGGCACGCTTATACCGGAAATCAACTTTCACACATGAAGGCATTAGACCGCTTTCTGGTCATTTCCCGGTATAAAGCGCATGTGTGAAAACGGCTTAATAAAGCGCATAGGAAACACAGCAGTTCTCCACTGTGTCTATCTGGAAACGGATGATGCAACTCAAAGCTGTAATGTGATTGGTGGAGCTGTGTGTGAGATAAGGTTGTTTGCTTCTGTTTGCAGCAGTCAGTGTGAAGTCAACACGGAGATGAAGAGCTCACAGACCCTCCTCTTCCTCTCATGTCTACTTGGTGTCACAGCAAACAGTAAGTACATCACACATTTAGCCTCACTCACTTTACATGTTGATGTGAAAATCATTTGAGTTGAGCTGCAGACTTTCTGCTGAAGACAGACACTTCTGAACCAGAGACAGTCTTAGAGTCAGTGAGATATTTACAAGTGTCTGCTTTACTTCAGAGGAGAGAGGACAGTGTTCAACTGTGCACTCTTATTAACTGTTTTAATATGAAAACAATAAACAGACAAACTTTTTACAAACATGACTGGATAACATCTTCAAATGTTTTTCATCTTGTCTCTCAGCTGTATACAACTTTGAAGTTACCACTGGCTGTGCAGACACTGATGGAGAATTTATGGTTGGACTGGATGGTGAAGAGATTTGGTATGCAGACTTCAAAAACCAGAAAGGAGTTCAGACTTTGCCGAAGGTTGTAGCTAATGTGACCTTACCAAAAGGACTGTATGATCTTGCTGTGAATGAAATGCGCAATTGCCATAATAACCTGAAATCTGATCGGCGTACCTTCAACTACCCTCCTCTGCAGCTTGGTAAGGAAAGATGACAAAGTTAAATTTACTGCTGTTCAACCTTTAAAACTATACAAGTTATGTCTGTCAGTACATTACTGTAATAAATGTATGTACTGTACAATACTTTGACCATACTGTTGTTGTGCAGATGCTCCTGACAGCTTCATCTACACCAGAAACGTTGTGGAGCTCGGAGTGGAGAACCATCTCATCTGCCATGTGAACAGGTTCTACCCCGCTCCCGTCAAGGTCTACTGGACCAGGAATGACCAGAACGTGACAGAAGGAACCAGACTCAACATCCCCTACCTCAACAAAGACGGCACCTTCAAGCAGGTCTCCAGGCTGAGCTTCATCCCACAGCTTGGAGACACCTACAGCTGTTCTGTGCAGCACCGAGCCTTGAGCCGGCCGCTGACCCGATTCTGGGGTGACACACCTTTATCTGTTAGCCAACACAAACCAAAACTACAATTAGCCAATATCAACCAAAACTACAGTTAGCTCACACCAACCAAAACTACAGTTAGCTCAGACCAACCAAAACTACAGTTAGCTCACACCAATCAAGGGATGCACGATATGGAATTTCGTCAGCTGATGTGCTTTTCATGGCCAATAACCGATATGATAACCGATAGTAATGTCACATTTTTCTATTTTGAAAAGAAGCTTAAAGCCCCACTCACAATGAAAAACTGCATGCGCCGTCATCAACTACATCACCAGTCTAACCTTTTGCACTAAAGTTTGTCTATTGGTAAGATGTTCCACTGCAACGTCAGACTGTTGTCCAAAAAGGATAACTCTCTCAGCGCGCTCTGCTGCTTCTGCGCTGCGCTTCCGCATCCTGTGTGTTTTTGGCCGAGCCTCGCTCACACCTTCAATACGATCTGTGTCTGCCTTCCAGCCGGTCAGACCAAAAACAGTATGGCTGCCTCCACTCCGCTAAATATTCATCCAGAAGCCACATACTGTTATACATATCAGCATAACCAGCCAACAGATATCAAAGCTGGTGGGCATATAAGCAAAATAAATTGAAAGAGCGTAACTCAAACTAGTTAAAAGTGACTATCGCGGGCATTTTGAGCCAGAACTACATTAGCGAACTTAGCTAACCCAAGCTAATGGCACATTGTATTCACTGTAATATTGAATTATTAATATGGTGACGTGAGCATTGACAACCATAAACGCTGATGTCAGCACCCGTTTCAGGGCACACACAAAACCACTCAAAATAATTAATTTAAGTGCCGTAGGAATAAAATAGGTGACTCACCTAAATTTGACCAAATCTAACCGATATCACTATTGTTAAGGGAACACTCTGCCGAATCTCAACCTTTGTATCATTACAAAATCAGTAGTATATCCGAAAACTCAAAGTGGGAGGCGGGCCTCCCCAGGGGGGGCGCTATAGGTTCACGGGAGGCTCAGTGAATGGAAGTGGAAAGACAAGCATTGCAGGGATCTGTTTGCTAAAGCTGTGACAGGGGGGCCTCTGCCTTGCTGCAGCTGCCCCCTCCTGTCATCTAAAAAAAAAAAAAATCAAAACCCACCTTTTCAAACAAAACTATTATTATTATTGTTAGTAGTAGTAGTAGTAGTAGTAGTAGTAGCCTAATTTATATTATATTGCGCTTCACTGTTTTACTATTGCTTTTGACCGTGCTCAAAGACACTTGACAAACACAGAACAAAACAACTATAATAAAGAGAAAATCCACCCATGTCAAATCCACCCATGTCCATGGGGACATTGAACCCTTTTTCATTTTCCCATTAGGTGCCATATAAACCCTGGGAACATTGACCTGAGCTCGTTCAGGGATTGAGTAGTTTGACGAATTTGACCGTTTTTCCCACTTTCACAGAGTCAGAAACTAATAAATGCCTTCAGACAGACATTTGTCATGCATTCAGTGTAGTCTGATATGTCAAACAGCAATGTGGGGCTATCTTGGATGAATTGTTCAGTGTCTAGGATAAAATAAATAACACAATCTCAGGCATCCAGGAATTGAGCTTTGTCTGGGGGGGGAGACCCATTTCAGACTTTGAAAACCCTTCCGCTAAAACAGTTTTGGATTTAGTTAGTCATTGAGAGTTGAATTAAGCTAAGTGGAGCAGTGATCTCATTTGTTCAACCTGACTCAAATAGGCAATAATATTAACCTATTACCAGTAGGATTTCAGTAATATTATACCAGTTACTATGTCAAGTAACGCAAATTACAACTTGAAACTGAGCTGCTGTCAGCTCCTTGTTAGGTTGCAGTGAGTTCCATTCTGATGCATTCATCTCTAGCTACACAGTAAAATGAGTATTGGGTGAAGGTCAATTATAATGTTATCATGACGTGTTCAAATGTAATCTTGTAAAATGCACCTACTTTTTGGTGAGACACTTTACAGAAAGAATATACATATTAGAGAAGGAATTATGCCCTGTTTAGAACTCCACTTGCAGCTGTCAGACATTTGGTCTGTGCATAATTGGTAGTAGGCTACTGGTAGAAGGATCACCTGTCACATAGTAGTGGCCAGGGCGGAGTGAGTCAAGGAGGACTCGGACCCGTCCTGCAGGTAAAAGCGGGTGAAAAGCCGCGTGAAAGTGTAGATCCTATCCACCTTATTTTTGAATGCCCCGCTGTACAAATAATTGTGGGTACAAGTGCCATTTCCTAAAACGGTATTCTACTTGATTTGAAAAGATGGCCGCCTATACTCCCTTGTACCCTGGCTCAATTGAACATAACTTGGCCAATAAGTATGTAACATACCAAATAAAACAAACAGTAATGTCTGTATTTGATGTAGAATGCAGAGGACATGTAACTTTCGTTAACTCGTGTTCCAGGAATATTGTATTTACTGCACTGCTCTAAAATAACGTTAGTGGCGCGCGAGTCAGAGGGGGACACCTCGCCATTCCGAAGTGTCGGCATTCCGATCATTGACTTCTATGCTTTCGGAGAGGCGGCCCTTTTTATCTCCAAAAAATGTTTCGCCGAGAGGTTAGGTTCTGGGGGAGGTTAGGCTTAGGCGTGGGGGGTGGGAGAGGTTAGGTTTAGGGTTAGGGTCTGGGGGAGGGTTCTTTCGCAATGGCGAGGCAGATCTCAATTTTGTCGGAATGCCGGTATTTCGGAGTGCCGACATTTCGGAATGCCGAGGTGTCCCCGAGTCAGAGAGCCTGTTCATCCTGGAAGCCACTCGCTTTGCGCCAGAACACAATCGATTTGGGGGTGGAACACGCCAGGATTGGCCAACGCCAACGCCAGTGCCCAGAACTGTTGAATCAAATCATCGACAGAGACGCTATGGCCCGCCTCCCAGTCTTTTCAGTGTGCAGAGATAGATAGATAGAACGTTAGAAATATAGCCAGCCACGTTATAAACAACTAACCAACGCTGATGGAATGGTATGGAAACGGTTTTGCCCGAAATGGTTCAAAGTTATATCAATTTGGTCATTCAGTGGCGTTTTACTGCCATGTAACATAACTAACTAGCGGCTAATATTAGCCACAGTAGGCGATTACCCATGAATGCACTGCGCTCTTAAAGGGATATTTTTCAATGAGATTTTTGCCAAGCTGGACCTGATTAGTGATTTGCCCTGTTCGCCCAGACGGGTGTCAAGCTGTCAGCAACAAGGCTGGGAGGATCACACCGGAAGAAAAACGCATAGGCATCATGGCCGCTAGAAATAAGGTGGATAGCTACTGTATCTTTGGACTGCCGACAAGCACTTCAAGGCACTGGCTGTGCTGTGGGAATCCCATGCCAGCCTTTATGTGAGGGAATGATGGAGATGCTCATTCCACAACATTCCCACTGCAGAATGTGGGTCATAGAACATGTATTAAAAAAGAAAGAAAAAACAGCATGCAGCCATCCATCCATAATGATGGAATTGGAGCCCATCGTCCCTTAGGTACGTGTGTAAAAGTGCAGATACGGCTATGTTATATCTGCCCTCTAGCACTTCAAACTGGATTGGTCAGAAGTTCAGAACTCAGACACATAGCGGTCCAGGATGTCACTCCGCAAAAGTCTGCCACCGTGATCCGTCTGAGGGGCCGCAGAGGAGACAAAAGCGTGAAAGCGCTTGGACACCATGTGTAGGCTTGGCTATCGTTGCCCTAGACCATCTCAATCCAGCCCCCAACGTCCTCAAAGGAAAACAAAACAACCCACAAAAAGTCAATGAAAGACAGCATTATGTTCATGAATCTCATCTGCTAAAGCCATTTGATTTGTATCACTATATCAGGAGATTAACAGGAGAAATTACCAATCACAACGGGAGAGAGGGTTAAAAATAAAGAGACCCCCACGAGTGTTGGCAGTTATCAGTCCAATGTGTGGCCCTTCGCTTACTTTATGTAAGTCAGTATGGTCCTCTGGAAAAACAAATTGCCCACCCCCTGTCCTATTAAGTCTATTTGGATCACCATTAGCTATGGCAGGGATGGGCAACTTTGATGTTAGAGAGGGCCACAAAAAAATAATTCTCGCTACCAGAGGGCCAGATTGTGACCGTGCACTTCCACCAGTAGCCTACTGTAACACCATCACTCCCAATTATAGCTACTAATTTGATGAAAAAGACTGGTAGCCTAATCAAAGTTTATTATACCAACATTTATATTTTTCATATTCAAATTTAGTAATTCTTCCATTCAGATGACACCAGAAACTTTGCTCTAGCTTTAAAACAGCCCGCTACAGCAATTTGATGGGGTACATCACCCAAATATGTGATATTAATTAGTAATGTTGCATGTGCAATGTGCATCCTGGATATAGTTTGTTACAATAGCGTTAGCTTAAATGCTAACATTAAACATTAGGCTATGTGATGGACAATGCGAACGCCATTAGCGCCATGTTCTGTGTTGAACAGTAAAATAAAAACAGATTTTGGTGGTCTAACCTAACCTAACCAAAAATGTCCGCCTTGTAAAATAAAAAAGAAACAAAGGAAATTGACCCAGGGGCCACACTGAGTGAGGCCGAGGGCCGCATGCAGCCCGCGGGCCGCAGTTGCCCACCCATGAGCTATTGCCGCAATGCGTCCTTGGTTCCACATTCACAAGCCTATGCCATTTAGAATGTTAAGAGTGGTAATGCTAACACGTTTTTGGTGGTGGGAGATAAACCGGAGCATCTGGGGGGAAAAACGAACATGCAAACTCCACACAGAACGGTGGTCAGATGGTCCACGGTTCAGCCCGGGACCTCCTTGCTGTGATGAAGCACCGTTAATCCCTGAGCCGCCATGCCCCTCCTAAAACAGAGACAGCCACTGTTTGCCCAGGCACTCCATGTTACATCAGTGTGTGGGTAACCCATACTAGTTCAGATGAGAGAGAGAGAGAGTGTGTGTGTGTGTGTGTGTGTGTGTGTGTGTGTGTGTGAAAAATAGAAGAGAAGCTATGAATCACCTCATTCAATGGAAAGGAATTGCTTCAAAATGTCCCCATTCGATGGGGTGGAGTTGTACAATCTCTACAACCCAGTTTCCCTGGGGTTGTAGAGATTACTTGCAAAACCCCATTTAACACATTCACTGCCAACAGTTTATCAAATACAGTACGTAGCTTCTGCCAAGGGTTTTTTTGAGGATTCTGGCTCATCTTTAGGACTAGGACTTTGTGAACACAAAATATCTCAAAAGAACTAATAGAATGTGTGCTTTCTCTGTCTAAAAGAGTTAGT
Organism: Poromitra crassiceps; assembly: GCF_964638095.1. NCBI lineage: Eukaryota > Metazoa > Chordata > Actinopteri > Beryciformes > Melamphaidae > Poromitra > Poromitra crassiceps. The sequence continues at coordinate 45,131,158 of NC_139644.1, read as the reverse complement.
TTTTATCATGTTCTGTTATGTAGGCATTAGCAGTTGAATACAGCATGGTTTCAGCGTCTGAGAATGAAAGCTGAGATAAATGCATTTTTGTGAAGTTCGATAGAACAGGCAGAACAGTCACTTTAACCATTTATTTTTGGCATCAGTGAGACATCAGACATCTAAACAATAGTTCTGAACAGTAATTTCCTCCAATATAACAGCACCCTCACAGCACCCCGCAAACTCCTCCCTCCGTGGGTGTGTCTCTGGTGGCTGTGCAGCGTGTGTCACAGGCGAGTCTCTGCTGCCTGTCTGTGGTGCCTGGCGGCCGCTCGTCGGTCAACTCTGGATCGGGCTCGTTCGTTTCTGGGGTTTCGGTTGTGAGCTTTGATGAAGCTGCGTGCGATTCTGGGCTTTCTGCTACGTGTTTCAAAGTGTGTTGCACCCAGAGTCTATTTTTGGAATCCCCCACCGTTGTGCGCCAGCTCCCAGCGCGAAAGCGTTTTCGCCAAACCATTTTCATGAGAATGGTTTCCTCACGCTTTTTCCTGCTGTTTTTGCTCGGCTTTCTCTAGTCTGGAGAGCACTGTCGCCACTTAGTGGGTCGGTAAAATAGGTTATACACATTCAATAGCTCCCATATTTTTATAGGAGATGTAAAAGGGTTTGATCCACGTCCCACCGTCAATTTTTTTTTTTTTTTTTTTTGACGAGTTAACTCGTCGACTGCAGTCAACCGTTGTTGTTTTTTTGACGAGTTAACTCGTCGACGGCAGTGAACGTGTTAATGGGGAGTTGTACAAACTCTACAACCCAGTTTCCCTGGAGTTGTAGAGATTACTTGCAAAACCCCATTTAATGGGTAGGATTCGGGGGTTGTACCAATTACTTGCAAAACCTCATTTAATGGATAGGATTCTCCATTGGCTCTTCTCTCAACCACCCTGCCCACCTCTGCACGCAGGTTTAGGCATGGGGGATGGGAGAGGTTAGGGTTAGGGGTGGGAGAGGTTAGGTTTAGGCATGGGGGGTGGGAGAGGTTAGGTTTAGGGTTAGGGGTGGGAGAGGTTAGGTTTAGGCATGGGGGGTGGGAGAGGTTAGGGTTAGGGGTGGGAGAGGTTAGGTTTATGCATGGGGGTGAGAGAGGTTAGGTTTAGGCATGGGGGTGGGAGAGGTTAGGGTCTGGGTTAGGATTAGGCATGGGGCATGGGGGAGGCTTGGAGGGGTCTCCGGAGACGACCCCCGATGGTCTCGAACCCTCCGTTCGGCCCCCAGACCCTCCGTTCAGCCCGCAGACCCCCCGAAGCGACCCCAGGACCTCCACAGGGTCCTGCGGCCCACCCAGGCCTCGGAGACCCCAGGTTTATCCATTGAATGGGGTTTTGCAAGTAATCTCTACAACCCAGAGAAACTGGGTGGTAGAGCTGTCCATTGAATGGGGTTTTGCAAGTAATCTCTACAACCCAGAGAAACTGGGTTGTAGAGATTGTACAACTCCACCCCATAGAATGGGGACATTTTGAAGCAATTCCTTTCCATTCAATGAGGTGATTCATGGTAGATCGGGTGCACTATCGCTGCAGCGTAGCTTCAGCGTGGCGTGGCTTGCGGCTGCTGTGAATGGTCTCACCTGTGTTAACGAAAACGAGATGATACATCTCAAGGGGTTAATCCTAATAAAAAATGTAAACTGTTAACAAGGAGCCAAAATTAAACTGCCATAGTGTTGCATATAGCTTCAGCGTGGCTTCGGGGTATGGTGTGAACGAGGGCTAAGACGTTGCCCTCTATCTTCCCAAAAGCGCTAATTTAGTGTTTGCGCTCGTTTAACGCCGTGCGCAATGCAAATTGGGGGCGGACACAAGCGCATGCCTGTTATAATTGTACTGGGCATTGGCTGCCCCATGCCAAAGCAGGCGTTTCAGCGCTAAAATGTGGGATAGATGGCGTTACTCTATCGTCAGCAGCGCGCAATTACTTTGCGCTAAGAGCTTTGAAAAGGACCTCTTACGCGCAAATACCTCTCTGCGCTGGGCGCTCTGCACGGAGATTACGGCTGCACTCGCAGCGCAGAGCGGTATTTGCGGAGTGGAAAGTGGAATTCCTTTTCGATATGTCATTAAGCACAGCCTTGCCACCCAAGACATCAAATTATGCTGCTAAAATTGGGTATTAGCAGATAATTCAGTGAGGCAATCAACTATAATTCACTGAGAAACTTTGATCACATCGCAAAGAGGGAAATTAATTGAGAAAACTTGTGGGACACTGGACATAGGCTATTTACCTTCATAAGCCGAAGGGTCGTTGGCACCACAGACGATCTGTCATAAGCTCCCTCTGTCCTCGCACGAGTGAGTACACTCGATTACGCATGGAGATAATTACAGCATATTGCTTGTCTCACGCAAACAGCCATTGCAAGACGGGAATCTGATTGGTTTTGATTGACGTAATGCCCAGCCTTGCCTGGCCATGCCTGTGAACAATTCTGGTAGTTAAGACTGCCCAAATCCCGTTTGCGCAGGCATTTTGGGGCGCAGATGATTTTTGGCAGAATTGGCACAGCTCTAATTTGCACTTGCGACAGGTGCCGTGAACGTTTCCGCATGCCTGCAGAGAATTGCATCCCCAGCATATTTTGGGGCTGTTTTAAACTTAGAAATCAGGGAGGTCACATCTACCAGACAATTATATCACTTTTAAACAGTTCTGTATAAATCATTACAAGTAGCTCCCGTGAGGTGGGGATGCTTTTTTTGCTGATCGGCTTGGGAGCAAAACTCGGCAGAACACCTGGCGGACGGCGCAAGGCGGAATGCTATCTTCCGTGCCTTAAGGCAGTGCGCAAAGCACTATTAGGGGATAGCGCCTGTCGGAAGATAGAGCCCGTTGACTCCATGGCTGAGTTTTGAATGTTTATGTTTGTAGCATCAAACAATGCAGTATGCATACTGGTAGGCCTACTTGAAACATGTTGGTTATGTAGAAACAAAGTGTAAAACCGGCTGACTGTCTCTCCTCTCCCCTGTACGAAAACCGGAAGTCAACTAGACGCACACACATTGTGACATCATCAGTGATGTCATAAGAGCAATTGACATAATCAGTGATGCGAAGTTGCAGCAGGGCAGGCGGAGGAGCAAGTGAGCCCGCACAGTGGTCGAGCTGCAGGGTGGGCGAGGCCACTCAGTGGCTGAGCTGGATATGTGAGCTGCAGGGCCAGCTTGGCGAGCTGTAGGGCGGGCAAGGCCACACAGCGGCCGAGCATGCGTGGCACGCAAGATGTCTTGATAAAAAATACAGTCTATTTGAGACTGGCGTTTATTTAGGCTACCAAAACATGAAGCCAGACCCGGCGTCTATATGGGACCGCCGTCTATTTGGGACTCTGCGTTTATTTGAAGTTTATCTACAGTTAACACCAACCAAAAATAGAGTTAGCTAACACCAACCAAATCTACAGTTAGCTAACACCAACCAAAACAACAGTTAGCTAAGACCAACCAAAACAACAGTTAGCTAACACCAACTGAAACTACAGTTAGCTAACACCAACCTGAACTGCAGTTAGCTAACACCAACCAAAGCTACAGTTAGCTAACACCAACGAAAACAACAGTTAGCCTTCTAGCACCAACCAAAGCTAACAGCAACAAAAACTACAGCTCGCTACCACCCACCAACCAAAACTACAGCTAGCAAACATCAATGAAAACTACAGTCAACCAAAACTGCAGTCAGCCCTCAACATCCTTTACTGCAGTTAGCTAACACCAACCAACACTACAGTTAGCTAACACCAACCAAAACTACAGCTAACAACCAAAACTACAGTTAGCTAACACAATCATGTGTTCATGCATTTTGTTCCTCAGGTGTGGAGCAGGACCAACCGGGGTTCGGACCTGCAGTGTTTTGTGGACTGGGTCTGACCGTGGCTCTGCTGGGTGTGGCCGCAGGAACCTTCTTCCTCATCAAAGGAATGCAACTGATCAGTGAATGATCGGTTATTCATTATGTGAGGCAGAGTTAACCGACTGCTGTCTTTTCTCTAGCTACTGCTTTAACGCTAGAACTCCCAAGGCGGTATTTGAAATGTATATGGGCAATAACTTTGTTGAATTAAAAAATACAATGCTGCTTGATACCTGACTTTTTTTCATTTTAATTAATCTTTATATACGAGTTACACAAAATGGATAGAAAATGACAATTGTACCTAGAACGCCCATATGTAGTAGGCCTAAGTTTGACCTCACTGAATCTCCCAGGGAATCGCCCAGGGTCCTAGGCCTATTTTATATATATATATATATATATATATATATATATATATATATATATATATATATATATATATATACGGTATATATATATATATATATATACCGTAAAACTGCCAATAAGGGCCCGGGCGCTTATTATGCTAAATCAATTTGGACCCGGCGGTAAAAGGAAGGCCCGGCGGCAATTAGAGTCAGACGGTTATTTCCATTTGGGCCTAATTGAGCCAGGCGGTTATTATTTTTTTAACATAAATGCCTGCTCAGCAAAAACGGAAAGTATCAAATTGCTTATTTAAACCAGTGAGATAGTAGTACACACAAGAGGCTAGGTACAGGCAGTTTAAACCAGTGAGATAGTACTTAGTACACACAAGAGGGCAGGCAGTATATACAGGCAGTTTTGAACATGCCTAGTATTGTACAACGGACTGGAATGAACGTCTTCATCGCCATCATCATCCAACTACTGTATCAGTTCATTGCTCTCCTCTTCTTCCTCTGCATTAGCCTACCGCTCACACATTCAGTTGTTTGTGTTTCATTGGAAAGAAGTCATAGCAACGTTATTAGTCTCGCTTGCCAGACACTCCCAGCAAAGCACGCTAACGCTAACGTAGCTAGCTACCAAGCTAACGCCAACCAAACTGTTGAGAGCACAAATCACACCATTGCTTTAACTCCAGGGGTGGTTTATTTTAGTGCTGGTGGTGAACATGAAAACATACGGACCAGTCATCAGCTAATGCTAGCCTGTGTATCCGAGCAGCACTGCAGCACTGCAGCACTAGCTGCAAACAGCTAGCTGCAAACACACTAGCACTAGCAAACACACTAGCTGCAAACAGCACTGCAGCACTAGCGTTAGACAAAACAAGGAGACTTACCAAATAGTAGGTAGACGCCAAGTTTCCAATACATGTCCAGTATAATGGGTATAATCCATACTGCATTTATGATCGCTGTTCCGCTGAGAGAAATGCACTTTTACAAGGCACAACTGAGCTACGTTAGCGTAAGTTGCCCACTACAGGAATCCGTAGCATTAAACAATGTGGTATGCATACTTGAAACATGTCGGTTACAGCATGTATAAATAAAATATAAAACTGTCTGACAGGATGAAACTTCCGCCTGACTTCCTCCAAAACAACCTCATTACTGCTCGGCTTGACATGACAGTAGAAGCGCGTTACGCTGTCACTTATCTAAATTATCTAAATCACATTAAATCGACGAGGGATATATATAGGCCCAGGATTACATATATGTTTCACATAGGGTGGTGTTTTCATTTCGATGTTTTATTTGGTCCAATATTGAAATGTTCTACAATTGCAGGTTGTGCTACTATTACACATTATTTAGATCGACCTTTATATCTACCGGTATTTCGGCTCATTTGGTTGCTATTTAGTAGCGAAATGGAGTAGCACAATGCATGCTGGGACATGCCACGTAAGTTGCCCACTGCTCCTGGTGCGATTAACAACAATAACAACGGTAACCAAAAAAATATTCCATTTCCGGCCCCGGCGGGAAAATGAGTCAGGTGCTTATTATGCTAAATCAATTTGGACCCGGCGGTAAAGGGAAGACCCGGCGGCAATTAGAGTGGAGGCGCTTATTGGAAGAATTACGGTATATATATATATATATATATATATATATATATATATATATATATATGTGTGTGTGTGTGTGTGTGTGTGTGTGTGTGTGTGTGTGTGTCTGTGGCGGCCTGGAAGACCCGTTCACATGTTGCTGCTGCACATTTTTGGTACTGAGTCAAAGTAGGTTGGACATTAGTTTTGCCATCAGGGAATTCAGACGTATATAAATCAGAATACTATTTTTTTAAGTGTCGTTGATTTCAGATGGATCTGAAGTCAAGTGTCCAGAGTTATTGTGAATCTGTGAAATAAGTTGGGATGCGGATCTACATTTCAGGTTAGTAATCGACGTGCCTTGTCACCATGTTCGTAAACATATCATCTTGTCTGGAGCAGCAGTTTTTCAGTTTTGTGTGTTGATAATACATTATACTTTGTTTGAAGACTCACTCTTTCCTTGTATAGCTCTGGAGAGGGTTTTTTGGGTAGAGGTAGTTTATCTTTGCTATAGAATCAATGAGTTGTTGTTGTTGTTGTTGTCACTAGCAATCCTGTATACATTTAGAGATGTATTGAATTATAAGGCCTATCATTTATTGTTCACTCATTTTACCTTACATGTCTTATTGTGTAGAACTCTGGGGATCAACCTTTAAAACAACTCTAAATTCAATAGTTGTTCTACAAAAACGAGCCATACGTATCATTAATAAAAATGATTACTATGCTCACACAAATCCACTGTTTCTAAATTCCCGTGTCATGAAATTTAACGACTTGTTCTATTATAAGATAATGCAAATAATGTTTAAAGCAAAATCAAAGTCACTCCCATTCTCTGTGCAAAAGTTATTCACAGAGTTTTCAATACGGGACAGCAAGTACGATCTAAGAGGTGTGTGCAAGTTTAATGCGCAAAAAGCTAAAAAAGAGATTAAAAGGAGATGTGTTTCGACTGTTGGGGTGAAAGTTTGGAATGATGCACATGTAAATTTGAAGATGTGTAATTCGCTTTGGTTTAAAAAAAAATTGTTTCTGAAGCTATTTTTGAGCGTTATAAGTGTGAATAAATTTTCTGATGCTGTTTAATTTTTTTCTTTCCTATGTTGTAAACATTGACTGTTGCAAATTACTTTTCTGTTGTTGTTTTTATTTTATTTTGGAGGAGAGCTTAATTGAGTAGAAATTAGGTCAGGCATAATATAAGCACTTTGCTTTTACCTGAGCCTCTTCAGTCTCTGGTTTATTTGACTTTGTTTAGGTACTGTGATTTTGTTATTTATAATGACTGAATAAAAAATTACATTACATTACAAAAAAATTACATTGTTGTTGTTGATTTCCCTCTTTATTGCGATCTGCGGTGTATGATATAATTTCGCCTCTAATTTAAAAAAAGAAACACGATTTCAGACGGACAAGACCGTCTTTATTGTCACACGAACACTTCAACACATGCATGCGGCCACAACACACACTCATGCTGACGGTGGCAGGTGAAATTTGTCCTCTGCATTTGACCCATCCAGGCTTGTCCTTTCCTCCAGGGGGCAGGCCAGGAGCAGTGGTCGCTTTTTCTTTCCAGAGCCCGGGGAACAACTTCAGATGTTGTCGTCACTGGTCGGATGACGAGCTTCTGCATGTTTTTAGTGGGGGGTTATGTACGGAGGAACCCTCTGGGGGGTACGGGGAGAACATGCAAACTCCACACAGAAAGGCCCTTTCGACGAGATAGCCCACCTGGGCAGTAGGCACTGAAGATATGGGGGGGTCACAACTCCAGCGCCCACAGAGTCCCAGGCGAGAATCGAACTCAGGACCTTCTAGCTGTGAGGCGACAGCGCTACCGACTGCGCCACCGTACCCCATTACCCATTACGACATTAAAGGATAATTTATCTACACCCGGACCTTATTTCCATCTTAAAATATGATGTTTTACTCACCCTGATCGCCATAGAAGATATTCTGGTCCGAGTAGAGTCCTGGAACTGGCGAAAACGGGGCAACCATAGTACACACTGTAAATATTGTATTTTCTACATAGTAGCAGTCAGGGGCGGTTTTAGCATCAGAGCTTTGGGTGGGCTCAGCCCACCCAAAGGTCATGGACCACTGAACCCCTAGGGGGGTCCGGGGGCATGCCCCCCCGGAAGAAAATTTTGTACAGTTTCAAGTAAAAATGGATCAAACTGGCGCACTTTGAGATCAAAATGAAGAGACTAGATCTATGAAGAACTACACACATCAATATCTTCTTTACCGTTCTGTGGTTTTACAGCAATGAAAAAATAATTGTTTCCCTATATATACTATATATATTCTGCATACAGGTTACTATATGGTAGAATTATGCTTGCATAAATAATACCAAAATCACTTCAGGGGAGTTTCAAGTAAAGTAACATTTTGCTTTGTAGGCAAAACAAAAGTAAAATTAAATCAAAAGGGAACTTCCTAACTTATTGGCTGGAATAATATTCCGACAAGATAATAATATACTGTAAGCACTAAAGCAGGAGTTTGCAGTCAACTAGTTGAAATTAATATGTGGCAGTATTTGTGGGGGTCAAAATCTATGTAGGGTGTACCACCACAAATAGATCAGTGTATGGGAAACACTGACTATTAAATTGTGTGAAAGACACCAATAAATCTGAGAAAATGTACTTTAATTTTGAACAACGGCACTACAACGGTGGCATTACAAATGGTATTATGAAATTATTGTGTGAAAAAACAAGAATGCCACTTTTTCATGAACTTTAACTCATTGAGTGCCATGGACGTCCTTCGACGTCCAATTAAATAGTGACGTAGAGTGCCACGGACGTCCTTCGACGTCCAATGCGTTTTTTGACGGTGGGACGTCGATCAAAGCCTTCCGCAGCTCCTGTACAACTATAGTAGCTATTGGAGGTCTATAACCTATTTTACAGAACCCTTAGGTGGCGACAGTGCTCTCCAGATTACAGAAATGTCAGGAATACACAGCCTGAAATAGCCTTGATGAAAGAGAACCCGCTCATGCTGCAGTCCAGAGCCATGTAGATTGTTCTGGCTGCAACTGACGGTGCGTGCGAACACAGTCAATCCGCGCACACAACTGAGTCCTTCTGCCTCTGTCTGTCTGTCAGCATAGTTTCTCCACATGATTAGCCGCTAGAAAAGCAGCAGCGCGACACTGAAAAGCCAAACCTTTCACTGCAGTCCGCGTGTGGCTTCTCCATGTTGCGCTGCCTGGGAGGCGGCGCTTCCCAGGCTTCCTAGACGCTTGGTGCGAGGCTGTGTGTTACTAGTGTGGGGAGGAGTTTTCAGCTGAGGGGGGGGAGGGGGGGTGGGGCACGCAGGGCAGGACACAACTACACCACATCACTACATCAGAAAATATTACCGTATCTAGAGTCAGTGAATGTGCTTGAAATGCTGCATTTCACAAAAGGCTGAATATCTCAGCTTATAATTTGAAATGCCTGAAAACGCTGAAAACAACCTATCTTCTCCGGCTCATAACTAAAGAACGGAAAATGGTATCAATAAACTTTTTTTTGCTGATGATACAATAGAGTCTCCTTGTTCTTTTTGCGTGTTCGGTGTTTACATAGTAATATCACACAATATTCTGTGGGCCTCGAGAAATCACTGAAAACGCTCTGAAAACTCTGGCACTGGGAGCGTCCGTTCTCCAAAAGTGGCTGGCACTCAATGAGTTAAGCAGAAAATTAAAAAATAGTTTTAAAGCAAAAATAAATTATAAATAAAGATCATTTTAACATTGGCTCAACCAGCCCATCTTACTGACCACCAGGGGTCCTGGTCCTTAATCCCTTTTTATTACTCCCATGCCACTGGTACTGTACACAAACAAGGCTGTTTAAATATCTGCCTTGCACTCCCTTAGAGCAGGGGTGTCAGACTCATATTAGGTAGAGGGCCGGATTTGTTCAACTGAGACCTCATGGGGGCCGGATTTTTTTTTTACTAAAATCAATTCGACTCATTTACCCATTTACTTCACAAAAGAAATACTGCTCTTTCCATTTCTCTTGAAACCCCCTGCATTCCGTGTCAACCTTTCTCTTTTTCGACAGCATCTTGTTCAGGGGCGGACTGGGATCATAATTCAGGCCGGGCATTAGATACCAAGCAGGCCAGGCCGATACGGGCCGACGCGCGTGCCGGCGTCAGAAAAATTTGGGCCATTTAAAGCTCAATTTGGGCCGTTTGAAGCCAGATGTGGGCTGTTTGAAGCCCAATTTGGGTCGTTTAAAGCTCGATTTGGGCCGTTTGAAGCCCAATTTGGGCCGTTTGAAGCCCAATTTGGGCCAAGTCCAATTTTACAATGAGATGCACCCACTTTAATCCTGAATAAAGTAATAAAACCACTAGTAAACCAGTAGGCGGCGCCTGGCCTGCTGTTCAGTGAGCTTGCTTATTAGCCACACGTAGTTCATGATAATGGGGTGCGAATTTAATAATAATAATAATATATATATATATTTTTTTTAATATTCCAAAACATCTCGCGGGCCGGATGAAACCTGCCCATGGGCCGGATCCGGCCCGCGGGCCGTATCTCTGACATCCCTGCCTTAGAGGGAAATAACAAGCCTGTAAGAACTTTTATTGAGATACTGAACTAACATCACAGCAAGACATAAGTGATGCCATGCACGCATGTTAAGCTATCGTCATCATCACATCAGACAGGCTGTGTAAAGCAGCCACTTGCGATTCTGAAGGGCTTAATTTCATTCAGATAACAAGGGACCCGTTTGAAAATGTTTGTCACTTATGCCCATATGTTTCTCAAAAAACATCACATCCATTTACACCCGCTTACTGCGAGCTAGCATGACATGGCTGGCTGGTGCCATGGTAGCCTACCTACCTTCCTCCAGTCCACCTGTTTGTCTGGCAGGCACAGCGACAAGTTCTTTTGTTTAGCCTACGACAACGTTACGTGCTAATTTGCATATCAATATGCGCTAATTAAGTAACTACTAACGACTCTGACTGCTCAATGCTCACCTCAGTTTCATTGATCATGAGTGGGGAGAACGATTGTGTGGACTGTGGAGGACCACTTCGCTGCTGTACTGTGTGTGTGACCTGTGTGAAGTGATGTGGGATTAGGCAGATAGATGGAGGAGGGAGCGCCTGCGCAGCCGCGGTTCTAGAAACTTTTCGGGTGGGCTGAACCCCCCTAAATTTTTGTCTCAGCCCACCCTAAGAACATAGAGGGGGGGGGGGGAACATGCACACAGCGCATTGAGTGTAGTCAGAAACTGCTACTAATGACCACCATGGATTTGGAGAGGGATTAAAAAAAAAAAAAAAAAAAAAAAAAAAAAAAAAGTTTTTTTGCCTCTATTTTTTTGGGTGGGCTGAGACTATTTTTGGGTGGGCTAAAGCCCACCCAAAAACGGCCTAGAACCGCCCCTGGTAGCAGTTCATATCCTCATAATATCTCGTCCATAAATTAACCTGAATCCTTCTAGTCTCCTCCGGGCTGCCTCGGGCAGCTTTGGGCAGCCTCGGTTTCCTCATCCGGGGTCTGTGAATGCAACTCTCGCCCCAAGTCCCGCTGAAGTCTCGTGAGTTTGTGACGCCCGTGGTGGGCTTGTAGGCGTGCACTCAATTTAAAATCGACAACGCCACCTAGGTTGGAAGAGCCTAGGACTCTTTTAAATAACACAAAAAGGGATCTAAAACCAGGTTCGTTTCTTCGGGTGGAGAGCAGTTAAAACCAGTGGTGTATCAAAAAAGGTGAACAAGGACACAGTGCAAGGAATAACAGTTTTTAATGGCTAAAATATAAAATGCAACAACAGTAATCACCTAAGTCTAAAAATAAAAGACAGGGGGTTAAAACTGCAGCAGCTAAAATGTCTTCGTTAAAATACAGCAACTCAAATGGTCCAGCTAAAACTCTGGGCCAAGCCCATAAAGTGCTCGTGCTGGATGACTGGGGGAATCCGGAGTCCACCATGCAGGGGGGCCTCCTCTCCTCCTCGGTCAGACCTACAGACACAAACTGTAGGGGAGTCAACCGTCCTTTGCTTACATCCTGCTTATTACACGTCTACACCACAAGCACATGGAACACCGAGAAGGTCAAAGACTTACGCGGAAGGGAGAGTTTACACTCTCCCTCTGCTGGCCGCTAGCGAGCGGTGCTCCAAGGCTGGGTTTGGGTTGAGTTTCGGTCCGGCCCACTGCTCCTTCTGGTCTGCTACTGCTGGGCTGCTGCTAGGTCTGCTGCTGCTGGTCTGCTGCTAGGTCTGCTGCTTCAGGTCTGTTGCTTAGGTCTGCTGCTTCAGGTCTGCTGCTAGGTCTGCTGCTTCAGGTCTGCTGCTTAGGTCTGCTGCTTCAGGTCTGCTGCTTAGGTCTGCTGCTGCGGTCTGCTACTGCTTCTGGTCTGCTGCTGCTGCTGCCACTGCGATCCGCCACTGCTTCTGGTCTGCCACTGCTTCTGCGTCCCACTGTCAGTCACTGCATGTTTTCTGCAGGGAAACGGCACATCGGCAAGCCCGGGAAGCCTCACCCCGCCTGTGGGTCTCAGCAACCTAGGTGTGGGACAACGTTTGGGCATCCCCCCCTCTCTCCCATCCCCCGTCAGTCATCTACGGTGCGCCCATAGGTACGCAGGGAGAGAGAGGGGCCCAAGCCGCAACGGCTCAGTTGCCCACACCTTACCTTGCCCACAGGCAGGGCCGTCAGCTGCTCCCCTCTCCGCCGCTTCCCCTCAGTGTGTGTCTGTCCACTCAGTGTCTGTCCCCCAGTGTGTGTGTCCCTCGTGCCTTCCTGTATCAACAGTTTATATACTTCCCCCAAACAGGTTAAGTCCATCCTCTGGTGCTGTTAAATTGGTTGGCCCAGCTCTATCTATTTTGTAATAGGCCCCCCGCACTGCCTGTCTTTCTCATCGCAGGTGTGCTCCATCCAGCACAGATTGGTGCCAATAGACGCCGAATGGACAACAGGTGTGCAGCTGTGATCAAGCTTGAGACAATTAACACAAAACCACGTCTAGAAAATAAAAGCATGCATCAGTTCCAAAGGAAACATAACAACTCAAAAATAATTAAACACTGCAAAAGAAAGAATAAAGAAATACAAAAACATTGTCTCACCGCCCGGCTCACATCCCCCCACACTTTTCTGTTGGCAGTCCCTTGCCACACGACATTAGTCTCTGTATCGGGCAGGTGGTTGGCCCAGGTTCGTTCTGGCTGAACGCCGAAGAAGTCCATCAAATCCCGCACCTGGGGGAGGCCCAGGCTGCTCTGTGGGTGGGAACCCATAAAAGAAAGGCCCTGGGAGTCCAAATATGTAAAGATTTTACACACTGTATCCCTTTCATCATCGTCTACGACATTAACTTGTCGTTTAGCTTCCCCAGCTAGGGCACCAAGAACAATATCCACCTTCCTAGCTTCAGCAAGTTATTGTGCTCCCAATAGCCCTCCAATTTGTTCTTTCCACTCTGAATACCTTACATCATCAGCAGTGCCTTTAAACTTTGGCAGCCATGGGGCCCAGGGAAAAACTGGCATCATCATGTTCACTTTTTTTTTCTACACCACAACTGCTCTCTGTAACCCGATCCTGCCGACAACGCCAAATGTGACGCCCGTGGTGGGCTTGTAGGCGTGCACTCAATTTAAAACCGACAACGCCACCTAGGTTGGAAGAGCCTAGGACTCTTTTAAATAACACAAAAAGGGATCTAAAACCAGGTTCGTTTCTTCGGGTGGAGAGCAGTTAAAACCAGTGGTGTATCAAAAAAGGTGAACAAGGACACAGTGCAAGGAATAACAGTTTTTAATGGCTAAAATATAAAATGCAACAACAGTAATCACCTAAGTCTAAAAATAAAAGACAGGGGGTTAAAACTGCAGCAGCTAAAATGTCTTCGTTAAAATACAGCAACTCAAATGGTCCAGCTAAAACTCTGGGCCAAGCCCATAAAGTGCTCGTGCTGGATGACTGGGGGAATCCGGAGTCCACCATGCAGGGGGGCCTCCTCTCCTCCTCGGTCAGACCTACAGACACAAACTGTAGGGGAGTCAACCGTCCTTTGCTTACATCCTGCTTATTACACGTCTACACCACAAGCACATGGAACACCGAGAAGGTCAAAGACTTACGCGGAAGGGAGAGTTTACACTCTCCCTCTGCTGGCCGCTAGCGAGCGGTGCTCCAAGGCTGGGTTTGGGTTGAGTTTCGGTCCGGCCCACTGCTCCTTCTGGTCTGCTACTGCTGGGCTGCTGCTAGGTCTGCTGCTGCTAGGTCTGCTGCTGCTGGTCTGCTGCTAGGTCTGCTGCTTCAGGTCTGTTGCTTAGGTCTGCTGCTTCAGGTCTGCTGCTAGGTCTGCTGCTTCAGGTCTGCTGCTTAGGTCTGCTGCTTCAGGTCTGCTGCTTAGGTCTGCTGCTGCGGTCTGCTACTGCTTCTGGTCTGCTGCTGCTGCTGCCACTGCGATCCGCCACTGCTTCTGGTCTGCCACTGCTTCTGCATCCCACTGTCAGTCACTGCATGTTTTCTGCAGGGAAACGGCACATCGGCGAGCCCGGGAAGCCTCACCCCGCCTGTGGGTCTCAGCAACCTAGGTGTGGGACAACGTTTGGGCATCCCCCCCTCTCTCCCATCCCCCGTCAGTCATCTACGGTGCGCCCATAGGTACGCAGGGAGAGAGAGGGGCCCAAGCCGCAACGGCTCAGTTGCCCACACCTTACCTTGCCCACAGGCAGGGCCGTCAGCTGCTCCCCTCTCCGCCGCTTCCCCTCAGTGTGTGTCTGTCCACTCAGTGTCTGTCCCCCAGTGTGTGTGTCCCTCGTGCCTTCCTGTATCAACAGTTTATATACTTCCCCCAAACAGGTTAAGTCCATCCTCTGGTGCTGTTAAATTGGTTGGCCCAGCTCTATCTATTTTGTAATAGGCCCCCCGCACTGCCTGTCTTTCTCATCGCAGGTGTGCTCCATCCAGCACAGATTGGTGCCAATAGACGCCGAATGGACAACAGGTGTGCAGCTGTGATCAAGCTTGAGACAATTAACACAAAACCACGTCTAGAAAATAAAAGCATGCATCAGTTCCAAAGGAAACATAACAACTCAAAAATAATTAAACACTGCAAAAGAAAGAATAAAGAAATACAAAAACATTGTCTCACCGCCCGGCTCACAAGTTTCCTGCTGACTCTTTTTTCTATACCTGGCTATTGTCTACCAGGTATCACCGCGCAACGGGGCCATTTTCGACTTGTTTACAACAATGAATGAAGAGCTAATCGAAATTGAAGCGTGGACGAGGAGAGAGAGAGGAACAACAGGCCAGGGACGAACAAGCGCTGCACGGCTGAGAACAGAGGCGGAATGCCTGTGTTGGATTCACAGACCCCGGATGAGGAACCCGAGGCTGCCCGACAAACTGTATCCATAAGAGTTGCCAATAGAAAGGAGAAAAATAAACACACAAAACAAAAACAAAAAAAAACACACACAAAAACACATGTATTCCGATTTCAATCATGAGAGACCAGAGGGTAAGGTTAATCAGCAAGCTTTATTAAAGTATGGCATGGCGATAGGATTCATGGCCTGAAGCGGTATGGCATTAATTCTGATGGCGTGGCAGCATGGCAACTGATTCTTTGGCGTAGTGACTCCGAGGCAGGATGCCTCTCTTCTTGAGGCGGGAGGGCATCTGCTCGGTTGGCTGGGCGGAAGGCGACGCTTGTCGCCGACCGGTTGCAGCGGGCGCTGGGCGGAAGGCGACGCTTGTCGCCGACGGCTCGAACACCCCCCCCGGCTCGGAAGGCGAGGCTTGTCGCCGACCGGTTGGCTGGGCGGAAGGCGACGCTTGTCGCCGACCGGTTGCAGCGGGCGCTGGGCGGAAGGCGACGCTTAGCAAAACCACTCACTACAACCTAGACAGGCTCCAGTGACTTACGCGCACGCGGCACTGGAAGGGGAACGCTTGTTCGGCCGGCTTGCTGCGGAGCATTACCACTGCTGCACCTGGCTTAATTCTGAGCATTACTACTGCTGCGTGACGCTGGAAGAGGAACGCATGTTCGACCGGCTTACTGCGCAGCCTTACTGCTGTTGCACCTGACTTACTTCGGAGCATAACTACTGCTGGCGCTATAGCTTTAGCACCCCCCGGCGCTATAATATAGTACATAATATAATGATGCATTTAGGATTTTGCTCAGGATAGTATATACTATAATGGTGCATTTAGGATTTTACTCAGGCATCCGAGATGGACGGTGCTAGCCATGTGTTTGTGAGCAGTAATGTGCTCGCTTTCCGCGCTGTTCTGAGACAGTTTATTTGCAGTTTTATGCGTCGACTTAGCCAGTCGGAGAATGGAGTTATTATGGCCCTCGCGGGTGCCTGCGCGAGGTGACGCAAAATTTATGTTGCACTTCTGGAAGCACGGCAATAGCTGCTTGTATGTGTTTTAAATCTAATTGTTGTGTGGTTTTATTTTATTTTAATTATTTCTTATTGTACTGTCTGTGTTTGTGTACGTATTTTATATGGACCTGAGTCTGGGATAAAGTTTATATATATGACTTTAGCACCCCCTTGCGCTATAACTTCGGGGAGAGCGCTGGAAGGGAACACTTGTTCCGCGCTCCACCGACTTGCTCCGGAGCATTGCTACTGCTGGACTGTGACTTTAGACTCGCCCCTGCGCAACGAGCGACTTGCGGCGGCTTACGGCTGGCACTATAATTTTGGGGAGACCACGCTGTTCCACCGACTTACTTCGGAGCATTGCTACTGCTGCGCTATGACTTTAGACTCGCCCCTGCGCAACGAGCGACTTACGGCGGCTTACTGCTGGCGCTATAATTTCGGGGAGACCACCACCAATGAAATGCGATGAAAGGGTGCTGCTGCGCGGGTTTGCCTTTGCCATGCTGCTTAAGGTGGTTGCGTTTTTGGAACGTCCGTTTGAAGACGATGGATTTGGTTCCGGCTTCGTCGCCGCCATGACTCTGCATTCAGCTTAATCAGAGACGTGACTTGATTTCGGCCTAGACAGTGGCAATGGATTTGATTTCCAGTTTCGTCGACAGCGAGACTAAGCATTCAGCTTAGTCAGAGACAATGAATTTAATTTGCAGCATTGTTACCGTGGAATGAGAGTAGGCCTATATGTGGAGCCGTATAGGCTACCAATGATGGGCATCGCCCCGCCACACGGTTAAATATCCAAATCGTGGGCTACTGTGACCTCACTTGGTTTGCCATTTAATGAGTATATTCAATGAGCGGCACGGCTTCTGTTAATTTGGCTGGATGACTGGAGCATCGACTCGGAGAAAGGGAAACGTTTTTAGAGTTTAAAACGGAATCTGGCTGTCATTAGGCATTGATTAACTGACTGCTATTGCTAACTGATGCTTTGAACATCCATTTGCAATGATTCTGGCTGGCTATTAACTATTGTAAATTGTCGCAATAAATGCAATTTGAGCACGATGTGTGAATACGTTTAATATTAATTGTTTAGGCCTAATTATTTAACGCGTTAGAGATGTGTGTAGTTCTCCATAGATTTAGCCTCTTCATTTTGCTCTCGAAAGCACCAGGTTATTTAATTTCACGTTATTGGATGAAGAGACATTTAGTGTAGCTCCGCCGTCTTTCTTTAGCTGTAGGCGAGGATATAACGACCAGTTCACGGAGATTGTCGAGAGATCGTTCATTCACTATGATGAATGCATTGCTACTTATGCCCAGCTCGTTTTTTTTTTTTTTTTTTTTTTTTTACCTTTATTTATACAGGGAGAGTCCCTTGAGAGCAAGCTCTCATTTACAAGAGAGCCCTGGTGTACAAAGAACATATACAGTAGTTACAAAATTACAGGTTAACACAGCAGACAATAACAAGCATCAAGAGCATAATTAAATAATTTCAAATAAAACATGAACACACCTTGCGAGGAATGCTTTCTAAAAGTGCTTTAAAAGAAGCAAGCGGGATCAAATTATCCATTTTTAAGTTTTCCTGGAGCACATTCCATCTGTTGGGGGCGAACCAAGAAAAAGCGGTCTTTCCTTGTTCGGTTCGCACCCGTGGGACAGACAGTCTGATATAGGACCGCGATCGTGTTTGATAACCTCCACTGTTACAAGAAAGGAGTGCGGATAAGTAAGGTGGAAGTTTCCCAATTAATGCTTTATAAATAAATATCAGACAGTGCTGATCTCTACGCTCCGACAGGGAGGACCAACCCACATTTTCGTACAGAATACAATGATGTGTACTGAAAGCATCACCTGTAACAAAACGCAGAGCGCTATGATATACAGCATCAAGAGGCTTTAAGACGGATGGAGAGGCATACATGTAAATCACATCACCATAATCAAAAACTGACATTATCAAAGATTGGACAACAGTTTTTCTGGCCAATAGTGAAAAACAAGACTTGTTTCTATACAAAAAGCCGATTTTTCTCCTCAAATTCTTTGTGAGATGTTCTACATGTACATGAAAAGAAAGTTTGGTGTCCAACCAAATACCAAGATACTTATAAGAATGGACTAATTGAATTTGGTCGCCTTGAAGCGTACGGATACACAAATTATCATTTCTGTTTAAAGATCTTGAGAACAACATCCACTTTGTCTTAGTGGAGTTCAAAACTAATTTAAGATCGAACAGGGACCGTTGCAACGAATCAAAAGCGGCCTGCAAAGATAAGACCTTTCCTTTGCGCCCGACGTGCGGACCGCAGGGAATGGTTAGATTGTTTTTGACGCACGCCGAAATGATTTAAAATTAAGATTTGGTTGCTAAAATTATATGACACTGTTATGAATTTAATAGGTGATTACATTACCATTGCGCTCGACTGCTGTCCGGGACGCGCTCCGCGGTCGTTCCCTGCGCTCTGACGATGCTGCAAGCCGTCCCGGCTTGAATAGCGTTTAATCGTGGGAGCCGAATTCCCCGACCGCGTCGTGGGACTGCGCCTGCCTGAGCGTGGACGTGCTGAGAACGATGATCGAGCAGAACCTGCGCTTTACGATGGCTTGAATTGGCAGGATCCGAACAGCTGATGCTTGGAGACTGAATGGCTTGATGACCCGAAAGAACAGGGCCGCGGTTGGATGAGGCTTGAAAATGAGGATTGCATGGCTGCTGTTACTTGTCCTCGTGACTTGGCACCGTTTGCTTTCTTTCCTCGGCCGCGCGCCCTACCTCTGCTGCGCGCCGGCCCCGCTTGCCTGCTCTTGGCGATGAGGTCCCCCGTCTGAGATGCGTTTGGTGCTGCCGAAGCCTGCTGCCGTCCGCTTGCCTGTTTGAATGCGGATGGCTTGATAACAGGATCTGGAGGAATGGGCAGCTTGAGAAGTGAAACGCGGCTTCCAGAGAATGAATTAGATCAGCTTAGTGCAGCGCTAGAGGACAGGGAACAAGGACCGTGGTGTGCCCGGCGTGGCTATAAATACTGCTACGTCATGGCCTCGGCACTGATGACATTAACGCCGTCACCTAGGCAAGGGTGCCGCGTCTATGTGCCGACAGGCCGCAGTGCCGACAGGTCGCAATGCCGATAGCCCACAAGCAGAACCAGCTGAGCGAGGCGGCGTGCAGCGTGTCGGTGGAGCTAAGCTCTCCCAGCCCCCATGCCTAAACCTAACCTCCCCCAGACCCTAACCCAAAACCTAACCTCTCCCAGCCCCCACGCCAAACCTAACCTCCCCGCATGCCATGCCTAAACCTAACCTCCCCAGACCCTAACCCAAAACCTAACCTCTCCCACCCCCACGCCTAAACCTAAGGTCGGCATTGCGGGTGGTCGGCATAGCGGGTGGTCGGCATAGCAGGTGGACCCCCTAGGCAAGTGCGTCACTACTGCACTGACGACATTAACGACGTCACGCTGGGATTACTGCACTTGTCGTCACGCTAGGATTACATGTGATGCTGTGGTCGCTGTGTCTCTAGATTACGTGTGGCGTGAGGCAGCGTGCACTGGTCTTCATTTTGAAACTAGGTCGAGACCATCATAAGCAGCAAAACCTAAACCCAAGGCTAACTAACTAAAAAACTCCCGGAAAGCTAATGCTTTATTTCCTTAAAAACATAAAATAAATATATTTGACTAAGAGTACAGTACTCCCAACTATAATGTGATGCATACCACCAGTTAATATGGAAAGAAAAAAAGCAGGTAAACAAAGAGGGGAAAAGTATACACTTATGTACACATATACAGCCATATACATTATGCAGAATATCTGTGACAACAGTATGTGGTAATAGGTCTACCCCCCCACCGCCCATGCCCATACGACACACACATACCCACAACACAAACCGTATGGACCGTATTGATAATATGAGGAAGACGGGAAAAAAGGAGGGGAGAAAAAAAATCCCTCAGTGGAGTCCATATCAATCCAATCGTATACAAGGTCAAAGAGCCTAGATGTTGGCCTTATAGTTCAAGCAGGGCTTAAAATTTGCCGCAGGATTGCAGGAATCCCGCACATTTTCCCGAATTCCCGCATATTTTCAATTTATAAAGGGGGAGTAATCCCGCAATGGTTTGCGCTGACCGATCTATGTTTGTGCGGAACGGTGCTTAATGCATTAAAATCACTGGCCAGGAGCACAAAAAGCTTTTGAATGCAGAAAAAGCTTTTGACCGACTAGAGTGGTCTTATTTGTTTAAGGCTGTTGCCTATGCTCAGACTGCTGTCTTCCATGCATGAAGTGCAGCTGTGTGGTCAGTTTTGATTGATTGATTGAAAAGTGTATTTCTATAGGGACAGATACATAAACATAGAGCATTCACAGGAAACAGTCTTTGTTATAGGCTATATCCTGACATTTATAGCCTAAGCTAGTTTGCAATGTTTGTCCCTAGATGTTAAAAGGCAAATATAAAAACAGGGTACAGAATACAGACTATAGAATACAGCTGTTAGGTTACACAAAATATAAAACATAAAACAAATATACATCTGTTATGTACAGTATACAAGATATGTAGTAAATATACATTAGTGTGTTAATGTAATACATTAATAACATCAAGGAAAGCAACATAAGATTAGCAACTTAAAATGGGGAGTTTTATCCACACTCACACCCATCCACTCTCACACTTAATCAATTACACTGGCAACATCCATCTATCCTACATACACACACACACACACACACACACACACACACACACACACACACACACACACACACACATCTAAACAAGACACACGCACACACACTCACACACCCACCCCACACATGCACAGCAGATCAGTTACAAGTACATGACTGCTGGCTCTTCAAATACTGTTTCACATTGAGTTTAAAATTATCCCAGTTGTGGTCTTGTTTAAGATACTGTAATGAGTTCCAGTCCTTAACCCCCTGTACAGAAAAAGCTGTTTGTCCTAAGGAGTATTTTCGGAAAGGGACTTTGCAGTTCCCTGCCACAGCACCCCTAGTGGCTGTGCCAGAAACCCCAAGCAGTACCACCATATCGCCGAGAACACGTGGCGCCTGATTATGGATACATTTATGGATCAATTTTAAGTTAGCACATTTGATGAAATTTTCAAAATTCAAGATATCTAGTTTCTTGATAACCCGGCAATGGTGAAACCTGATTGGCTTTCTGTCCAAGATTTTTATTGCACGATTATAAATCAATTCAAGAGGTCTGGTTACTGCAACTCTGCTCACCCCCTGTATGTGTTTCTCAAATTTTAGATGAGTGTCTAACCTCAATCCGAGGTATTTTACCTCAGATACCTGGTCTATAGGTTGACCATTGACTTTTAGGTTGAGCCTATTTAATTCACTCATGCCATCTGGTGTGGACCGTCTCCTGGATGAGAAGCATATTGACACAGTTTTCTTGATATTCAATGTGAGACAGGAACATTCAAGCCATTCTGATACCGATTCCAAGTGTTCTGTCAGCTGCGCGGTAATTGAAGTAGTGGTCCGACCGGCCACATAAATGACAGTGTCGTCTGCGTACATTTGTAGACCAGCTCCTGGACAGGATGCTGGGAGATCATTTATATATAGACTAAAGAGAATTGGTCCAAGAATGGATCCCTGCGGAATACCTGTTCTACATTCTAGTGAGGTTGATTGTTTGTTATTGATGATGACGCATTGTTCACGGTTGCACAGATAGGATTTAAACCATTGTAATGTTGTGTCTGAGAAGTTATAGTTAGTGAGTTTGGAGATAAGTATGTCATGGTTGATGGTGTCAAAAGCTTTCTTAAGGTCCAGGAAGACGCGGCCCCCACCAGATTACCCTTGTCAATCATTATCTTAAGCTGATCCACAAAGAAACAGTTGGTGCTCTCAGTGGAGTACTTGGAGCGAAAACCAAACTGTAGTGGATGCAGGTAGTTATGTGACTCCAGATGTACCATGAGTTGAGATGCCACTATTTTCTCCAATACTTTGGAGAAAAGAGGAAGGATGCTAATTGGGCTGTAGTTACAGGTTTGGTCATGTGCTCCAGATTTAAAGATTGGTATGACTCTTGCTTTTTTCCACCCATCAGGAAACTTTCCTGTTTTTATAGATAGGTTAGTGAGATGAGTGAGAGGGTCAGCAAGCATTTCACTGTAATTTTTTAGGTGAGCGGTGTCCAAATTAAAGAGGTCTTTAGAGTGGCTATTGGTGAATTTATCTATTATTTTGAGGACTTCTGCACGATTTGTTGGTTGAAGCTCTAACAGAGGGATGGAATCATCACGCAGACTTGCTGGGTCAGGTGTTTTAATATGTTTGACGTTGTTTGCCAGTTCCTCAACTGATTTGATGAAGAACTTAAGTAGTTAGTTATGATACCTACACCACCCGCCTCTTGGAGAAAACGCAAAAATCGAGGGGGCGGAGTTTAGGGAACCTACGTCATCAAAGGGGCGTGGCTTCTTTTTGGGTAAAAGTCATTTTTTCACTAGTTCCTCAAAGGGCACTTCTCCATTTCGCCCTGTGCTTAAAGCCATTTTGAGCAAAAATGCTTTATTTCAGTAGTTCTCCAAAGGGCACTTCTCCATTTCCTCCATATCAGTTAGACCATCTTGTGGGTGTTGCAATGTTGTGCGCATCACACAGACAGCCTGACAGCGTGTATAAAGCCACCGTGTCAGCCAGAGCAAAGACAGCGCAGCCATTGGCAGATCACCGCTGCTGTATTTTAACCTGTGTTTAAAGCCATTTTGAGCAAAGGCTTTAATTCACTACTCTCCAAAAGGGCACTTCTGCATTTCCTCCATATCAGTTAGACCATCTGGTGTGGTGTTGTAATGTTGTGCGCATCACACAGACATCCTGACAGCGTGTATAAAGCCAACGTGTCAGCCAGAGCAAAGACAGCGCAGCCATTGTCAGATCACCGCTACATCAGTCAACTTCAGCATTCATGTGTGTTTGCATACGATGCCGCCATATTTGGGCACAGCCTAGCCCCTGATCCTGTTTTTTATTTTTTCCCACTTATAGCCTATATCCTTTAGACTAGCCATGTGGTGATTAGTCAGCATGTTAACGGATATATTTTACCCTAATACTGTTTGTTTTGTTAGAAATAGATTAATGGATATTTTCCATACATTTGATGATGATACTTTTAAAAATCATATGAATTTTGTACGTTCTAATGCCTGTTGGGATGAGATGCTTATACTGTGTAATAATACAAACATGTCTACAGATGTCATATTTGATTCGTTTTTCTCTGAGGAGGGTAAAGTGTTTGGCATAGGTAATTTAATTGTGATATTTACAATAATGCACGATGTATGCAACAGACATAACATAGATTTGGTTTCGGATTATTTGTGCGATAGACATTTACGTGTCTGTATGGCTTATTTGAGATTGATTGATGAGAAAAGAATGTTTACAATGTCTATGGAATTAAAAAACATTTTAGATAAAAAACGTTTGTTTGTCGGTGTTATAGTCTCGGCATGATATATAGGTGTGTATACTACACTTTCCAAACGTTAACACACATCAAACACAGCAACTCTTTCTCACTACACTTTCCAAACATTAACACACGCCAAACACAACTCTTTCTCACTACACTTTCCAAACATTAACACACATCAAACACAACAACTCTTTCTCACTACACTTTCCAAACATTAACACACATCAAACACAACAACTCTTTCCCACTACACTTTCCAAACATTAACACACGTCAAACACAGCAACTCTTTCTCACTACACTTTCCAAACATTAACACATGTCAAACACAACAACTCTTTCTCACTACACTTTCCAAACGTTAACACACATCAAACACAACAACTCTTTCTCACTACACTTTTCAAACATTAACACATGTCAAACACAACAACTCTTTCTCACTTCACTTTCCAAACGTTAACACACATCAAACACAACAACTCTTTCTCACTACACTTTTCAAACATTAACACATGTCAAACACAACAACTCTTTCTCACTACACTTTCCAAACGTTAACACGCGTCAAACACAACAACTCTTTCAAACATTAACACACGTCAAACACAACAACTCTTTCAAACATTAACACACGTCAAACACAACAACTCTTTCTCACTACACTTTCAAACATTAACACACATCAAACACAACAACTCTTTCTCACTACACTTTCCAAACGTTAACACACATCAAACACAACAACTCTTTCTCACTACACTTTTCAAACATTAACACATGTCAAACACAACAACTCTTTCTCACTTCACTTTCCAAACGTTAACACACATCAAACACAACAACTCTTTCTCACTACACTTTTCAAACATTAACACATGTCAAACACAACAACTCTTTCTCACTACACTTTCCAAACGTTAACACGCGTCAAACACAACAACTCTTTCAAACATTAACACACGTCAAACACAACAACTCTTTCAAACATTAATACACGTCAAACACAACAACTCTTTCTCACTACACTTTCCAAACGTTAACACACATCAAACACAACAACTCTTTCTCACTACACTTTCCAAACGTTAACACACATCAAACACAACAACTCTTTCTCACTACACTTTTCAAACATTAACACATGTCAAACACAACAACTCTTTCTCACTACACTTTCCAAACATTAACACATGTCAAACACAACAACTCTTTCTCACTACACTTTCCAAACGTTAACACACATCAAACACAACAACTCTTTCTCACTACACTTTTCAAACATTAACACATGTCAAACACAACAACTCTTTCTCACTACACTTTCCAAACGTTAACACGCGTCAAACACAACAACTCTTTCAAACATTAACACACGTCAAACACAACAACTCTTTCAAACATTAACACACATCAAACACAGCAACTCTTTCTCACTACACTATCCAAACGTTAACACACATCAAACACAACAACTCTTTCTCACTACACTTTTCAAACATTAACACATGTCAAACACAACAACTCTTTCTCACTTCACTTTCCAAACGTTAACACACATCAAACACAACAACTCTTTCTCACTACACTTTTCAAACATTAACACATGTCAAACACAACAACTCTTTCTCACTACACTTTCCAAACGTTAACACGCGTCAAACACAACAACTCTTTCAAACATTAACACACGTCAAACACAACAACTCTTTCAAACATTAACACACGTCAAACACAACAACTCTTTCTCACTACACTTTCAAACATTAACACATGTCAAACACAACAACTCTTTCTCACTACACTTTCCAAACGTTAACACACATCAAACACAACAACTCTTTCTCACTACACTTTCCAAACGTTAACACACATCAAACACAACAACTCTTTCTCACTACACTTTTCAAACATTAACACATGTCAAACACAACAACTCTTTCTCACTACACTTTCCAAACATTAACACATGTCAAACACAACAACTCTTTCTCACTACACTTTCCAAACGTTAACACGCGTCAAACACAACAACTCTTTCAAACATTAACACACGTCAAACACAACAACTCTTTCAAACATTAACACACGTCAAACACAACAACTCTTTCTCACTACACTTTCAAACATTAACACACATCAAACACAACAACTCTTTCTCACTACACTTTCCAAACGTTAACACACATCAAACACAACAACTCTTTCTCACTACACTTTTCAAACATTAACACATGTCAAACACAACAACTCTTTCTCACTTCACTTTCCAAACGTTAACACACATCAAACACAACAACTCTTTCTCACTACACTTTTCAAACATTAACACATGTCAAACACAACAACTCTTTCTCACTACACTTTCCAATCGTTAACACGCGTCAAACACAACAACTCTTTCAAACATTAACACACGTCAAACACAACAACTCTTTCAAACATTAATACACGTCAAACACAACAACTCTTTCTCACTACACTTTCCAAACGTTAACACACATCAAACACAACAACTCTTTCTCACTACACTTTCCAAACGTTAACACACATCAAACACAACAACTCTTTCTCACTACACTTTTCAAACATTAACACATGTCAAACACAACAACTCTTTCTCACTACACTTTCCAAACATTAACACATGTCAAACACAACAACTCTTTCTCACTACACTTTCCAAACGTTAACACACATCAAACACAACAACTCTTTCTCACTACACTTTTCAAACATTAACACATGTCAAACACAACAACTCTTTCTCACTACACTTTCCAAACGTTAACACGCGTCAAACACAACAACTCTTTCAAACATTAACACACGTCAAACACAACAACTCTTTCAAACATTAACACACATCAAACACAACAACTCTTTCCCACTACACTTTCCAAACATTAACACACGTCAAACACAGCAACTCTTTCTCACTACACTATCCAAACGTTAACACACATCAAACACAACAACTCTTTCTCACTACACTTTTCAAACATTAACACATGTCAAACACAACAACTCTTTCTCACTTCACTTTCCAAACGTTAACACACATCAAACACAACAACTCTTTCTCACTACACTTTTCAAACATTAACACATGTCAAACACAACAACTCTTTCTCACTACACTTTCCAAACGTTAACACGCGTCAAACACAACAACTCTTTCAAACATTAACACACGTCAAACACAACAACTCTTTCAAACATTAACACACGTCAAACACAACAACTCTTTCTCACTACACTTTCAAACATTAACACATGTCAAACACAACAACTCTTTCTCACTACACTTTCCAAACGTTAACACACATCAAACACAACAACTCTTTCTCACTACACTTTCCAAACGTTAACACACATCAAACACAACAACTCTTTCTCACTACACTTTTCAAACATTAACACATGTCAAACACAACAACTCTTTCTCACTACACTTTCCAAACATTAACACATGTCAAACACAACAACTCTTTCTCACTACACTTTCCAAACGTTAACACACATCAAACACAACAACTCTTTCTCACTACACTTTTCAAACATTAACACATGTCAAACACAACAACTCTTTCTCACTACACTTTCCAAAATTTAACACGCGTCAAACACAACAACTCTTTCAAACATTAACACACGTCAAACACAACAACTCTTTCAAACATTAACACACGTCAAACACAACAACTCTTTCTCACTACACTTTCAAACATTAACACATGTCAAACACAACAACTCTTTCTCACTACACTTTCCAAACATTAACACACGTCAAACACAACAACTCTTTCCCACTACACTTTCCAAATGTTAACACACATCAAACACAACAACTCTTTCTCACTACACTTTCCAAACATTAACACATGTCAAACACAACAACTCTTTCTCACTACACTTTCCAAACGTTAACACACATCAAACACAACAACTCTTTCCCACTACACTTTCCAAACATTAACACATGTCAAACACAACAACTCTTTCCCACTACACTTTCCAAACATTAACACACATCAAACACAACAACTCTTTCCCCCTTCACTTTTCAAACATTAGGCATTTTACCATTTCTAACAATTTCTAGACAGTGAATTTACACAAGCACTTGAGTGAAATTCATGTGAATTCAATGTGAACATGCATGAGCTGTGATTGAATAGCAGATTGTCAGATTTGTATACCAAACCCTTATCCTGGTGCCTGCAAGGGTCGTCTGTACCACTAATGTTAGCCACTATGTGTTACAATATTGGGCTGGTTTCATAGACCTGGCCCAAAAGTACATACATCACATATATGTGTGCTGCATATATCCATATATGCCTCCACCGTATGGGTTTATCATAATAGTCAAACATGGTTTTTCATGTTCTGACTTGCTGAAATGTGTGCTGCATATATACATGTTAGTTACTCATAATAGTCAAACATGTTTTTCATGTTCTGACGTGCTGAAATGTTTTACACGTCACGTAAAACAGTTTTTAAAACAGTTAATTAGCCTATACAATGTGTAATTTCAGGTTATTGTAAGTTATTGCGTAGTTGCAATCTTTCATACTTGCATACTTACAAGTGGGTTGTTTTTAATGGCATGTGATTTGCGGTACTAATTACCCAATGTGTAATTTCAGGTCATGCCTAGTGTGTCATACATACATGCAAGCCTACATATCAGTTGGCTGTGTCAATGATTTTCTGTACCTCTTGGTGCGTCATCATTGTCTTTGTCAGGCTTAGAAACAATGTCTAAACAGTAAACAGTTTATGACAAGTGGTGGCAGCATATTATGCTACTACTACACAAGACGTGTTATGGTACATAAATAATATGTAGTGTGTAATAATCTGTAGAACTCTGTCAGAACTCACTACACTTTCCAAACGTTAACACGCGTCAAACACAACAACTCTTTCAAACATTAACACACGTCAAACACAACAACTCTTTCTCACTACACTTTCCAAACATTAACACACGTCAAACACAACTCTTTCTCACTACACTTTCCAAACATTAACACATGTCAAACACAACAACTCTTTCTCACTACACTTTCCAAACATTAACACACGTCAAACACAACAACTCTTTCCCACTACACTTTCCAAACATTAACACACGTCAAACACAACTCTTTCTCACTACACTTTCCAAACATTAACACATGTCAAACACAACAACTCTTTCTCACTACACTTTCCAAACGTTAACACACATCAAACACAACAACTCTTTCCCACTACACTTTCCAAATGTTAACACACATCAAACACAACAACTCTTTCTCACTACACTTTCCAAACGTTAACACACATCAAACACAACAACTCTTTCTCACTACACTTTCCAAACGTTAACACACGTCAAACACAACAACTCTTTCTCACTACACTTTCCAAACATTAACACACGTCAATCACAACAACTCTTTCTCACTACACTTTCCAAACATTAACACACATCAAACACAACAACTCTTTCTCACTACACTTTCCAAATGTTAACACACATCAAACACAACAACTCTTTCTCACTACACTTTCCAAACGTTAACACACATCAAACACAACAACTCTTACCCACTACACTTTCCAAATGTTAACACACGTCAAACACAACAACTCTTTCTCACTACACTTTCCAAATGTTAACACACATCAAACACAACAACTCTTTCTCACTACACTTTCCAAACATTAACACACATCAAACACAACAACTCTTTCCCACTACACTTTCCAAATGTTAACACACGTCAAACACAGCAACTCTTTCTCACTACACTTTCCAAACATTAACACATGTCAAACACAACAACTCTTTCCCACTACACTTTCCAAACATTAACACACATCAAACACAACAACTCTTTCCCACTACACTTTCCAAACATTATGGATCCAGACCCAGTTCCAAATTCGAAAAATAATCAATAATGTAATGTTATGTCTCGAAAGACAAGAGCTATGTAGCCTACTTTAAATCAGATCACTCCGGTGCACAAACATACATTGGTTGTCTAATAAAGTTTTACAAATCAATTAATTTGGTTGTCAACCACCGTTAAACGAAACTTTTGGGAGTAGTCGATGACTACTAAAATGCAGAAGTAGTTGTATCGATAAAGACTCTGATCGTTAAGCAGTCTCGAAAGTGGGGTCAATATCAATCTAGAATCTAGATTGATTTGATTCACTAATTTGGCGTTCTCTTATGCAAAATATCCAACATCCAATATCCAGAAGTAGTGATTACTACACAGAAGTAACTTTAGGTCCACCATTTGCTATTTGCTTCAAACATAATTTGGATCAGTTGTAACTTTAACCATTTCTAACAATTTCTAGACAGTGAATTTACACAAGCACTTGAGTGAAATTCATGTGAATTCAATGTGAACATGCATGAACTGTGATTGAATGAACGCAGATTGTCAGATTTGTATACCAAACCCTTATCCTGGTGCCTGCAAGGGTCGTCTATAACACTAATGTCAGCCACTATGTGTTACAATATTGGGCTGGTCTCATAGACCTGGCACAAAAGTACATACATACATGCTAGTTAGTCATAATAGTCAAACATGTTTTTTCATGTTCTGACTTGCTGAAATGTGTGCTACATATATACATGTTAGTTACACATAATAGTCAAACAGGGGTTTTCATGTTCTGATGTGCTGAAATGTTTTACACGTCACGTAAAACAGTTTTTAAAACAGTTAATTAGCCTACACAATGTGTAATTTCAGGTTATTGTAAGTTATTGCATAGTTGCAATCTTTCATACTTGCATACTTACAAGTGGGTTGTTTTTAATGGCATGTGATTTGCGGTTCTAATTACCCAATGTGTAATTTCAGGTGATTGTAAGTGTGTCATACATACATACAAGCCTTCATATCAGTTGGCTGTGTCAATGATTTTCTGTACCTCTTGGTGCGTCATCATTGTCTTTGTCAGGCTTAGAAGCAATGTTTAAACAGTAAACAGTTTATGTTGTCGGCATGCTATGCTACTACACAAGACGTGTTATGGTACATAAATAATATGTAGCGTGTAATAATCTGTAGAACTCTGTCAGAGTTCTACTCTGTCATTATTTTTACATTTGACTTTGAGAACTATGATGAACTGTTAGTCAGTACTCTGTACTGATGTACAAAAGTAACAAGATTGAGTTTGTGAAATCTTCAACCGGAATAAAAAACTGGATATAATATAACTGAATCAGTTAGGCCAAACTATTATCAGTCAGGTCGGTAATGACCGGGGGAAATTATATGATTATTGTCCATTGTGTGTATGATACAACTTTGTTTATCATTCTGCCCCTCACACTATACAGTCTGTTTTTAACTCAACACACTGTACCTGCCCCTTGACCTCGGAGGGGAAGAATGATAAACAAAGTTGTATCATACACACAATGGACAATAATCATATAATTTCCCCCGGTCATTACCGACCTGACTGATAATAGTTTGGCCTAACTGATTCAGTTATATTATATCCAGTTTTTTATTCCGGTTGAAGATTTCACAAACTCAATCTTGTTACTTTTGTACATCAGTACAGAGTACTGACTAACAGTTCATCATAGTTCTCAAAGTCAAATGTAAAAATAATGACAGAGTAGAACTCTGACAGAGTTCTACAGATTATTACACGCTACATATTATTTATGTACCATAACACGTCTTGTGTAGTAGCATAGCATGCCGACAACATAAACTGTTTACTGTTTAAACATTGCTTCTAAGCCTGACAAAGACAATGATGACGCACCAAGAGGTACAGAAAATCATTGACACAGCCAACTGATATGAAGGCTTGTATGTATGTATGACACACTTACAATCACCTGAAATTACACATTGGGTAATTAGAACCGCAAATCACATGCCATTAAAAACAACCCACTTGTAAGTATGCAAGTATGAAAGATTGCAACTATGCAATAACTTACAATAACCTGAAATTACACATTGTGTAGGCTAATTAACTGTTTTAAAAACTGTTTTACGTGACGTGTAAAACATTTCAGCACATCAGAACATGAAAACCCCTGTTTGACTATTATGTGTAACTAACATGTATATATGTAGCACACATTTCAGCAAGTCAGAACATGAAAAACCATGTTTGACTATTATGACTAACTAGCATGTATGTATGTACTTTTGTGCCAGGTCTATGAGACCAGCCCAATATTGTAACACATAGTGGCTGACATTAGTGTTATAGACGACCCTTGCAGGCACCAGGATAAGGGTTTGGTATACAAATCTGACAATCTGCGTTCATTCAATCACAGTTCATGCATGTTCACATTGAATTCACATGAATTTCACTCAAGTGCTTGTGTAAATTCACTGTCTAGAAATTGTTAGAAATGGTTAAAGTTACAACTGATCCAAATTATGTTTGAAGCAAATAGCAAATGGTGGACCTAAAGTTACTTCTGTGTAGTAATCACTACTTCTGGATATTGGATGTTGGATATTTTGCATAAGAGAACGCCAAATTAGTGAATCAAATCAATCTAGATTCTAGATTGATATTGACCCCACTTTCGAGACTGCTTAACGATCAGAGTCTTTATCGATACAACTACTTCTGCATTTTAGTAGTCATCGACTACTCCCAAAAGTTTCGTTTAACGGTGGTTGACAACCAAATTAATTGATTTGTAAAACTTTATTAGACAACCAATGTATGTTTGTGCACCGGAGTGATCTGATTTAAAGTAGGCTACATAGCTCTTGTCTTTCGAGACATAACATTACATTATTGATTATTTTTCGAATTTGGAACTGGGTCTGGATCCATAATGTTTGGAAAGTGTAGTGGGAAAGAGTTGTTGTGTTTGATGTGTGTTAATGTTTGGAAAGTGTAGTGGGAAAGAGTTGTTGTGTTTGACATGTGTTAATGTTTGGAAAGTGTAGTGAGAAAGAGTTGCTGTGTTTGACGTGTGTTAACATTTGGAAAGTGTAGTGGGAAAGAGTTGTTGTGTTTGATGTGTGTTAATGTTTGGAAAGTGTAGTGAGAAAGAGTTGTTGTGTTTGATGTGTGTTAACATTTGGAAAGTGTAGTGAGAAAGAGTTGTTGTGTTTGACGTGTGTTAACATTTGGAAAGTGTAGTGGGTAAGAGTTGTTGTGTTTGATGTGTGTTAACGTTTGGAAAGTGTAGTGAGAAAGAGTTGTTGTGTTTGATGTGTGTTAACGTTTGGAAAGTGTAGTGAGAAAGAGTTGTTGTGTTTGATGTGTGTTAATGTTTGGAAAGTGTAGTGAGAAAGAGTTGTTGTGATTGACGTGTGTTAATGTTTGGAAAGTGTAGTGAGAAAGAGTTGTTGTGTTTGACGTGTGTTAACGTTTGGAAAGTGTAGTGAGAAAGAGTTGTTGTGTTTGATGTGTGTTAACGTTTGGAAAGTGTAGTGAGAAAGAGTTGTTGTGTTTGATGTGTGTTAACATTTGGAAAGTGTAGTGGGAAAGAGTTGTTGTGTTTGATGTGTGTTAACATTTGGAAAGTGTAGTGAGAAAGAGTTGTTGTGTTTGACATGTGTTAATGTTTGGAAAGTGTAGTGAGAAAGAGTTGTGTTTGACGTGTGTTAATGTTTGGAAAGTGTAGTGGGAAAGAGTTGTTGTGTTTGACGTGTGTTAATGTTTGGAAAGTGTAGTGAGAAAGAGTTGTTGTGTTTGACATGTGTTAATGTTTGGAAAGTGTAGTGAGAAAGAGTTGTGTTTGATGTGTGTTAATGTTTGGAAAGTGTAGTGAGAAAGAGTTGTTGTGTTTGACGTGTGTTAATGTTTGAAAGAGTTGTTGTGTTTGACGCGTGTTAACGTTTGGAAAGTGTAGTGAGTTCTGACAGAGTTCTACAGATTATTACACACTACATATTATTTATGTACCATAACACGTCTTGTGTAGTAGTAGCATAATATGCTGCCACCACTTGTCATAAACTGTTTACTGTTTAGACATTGTTTCTAAGCCTGACAAAGACAATGATGACGCACCAAGAGGTACAGAAAATCATTGACACAGCCAACTGATATGTAGGCTTGCATGTATGTATGACACACTAGGCATGACCTGAAATTACACATTGGGTAATTAGTACCGCAAATCACATGCCATTAAAAACAACCCACTTGTAAGTATGCAAGTATGAAAGATTGCAACTACGCAATAACTTACAATAACCTGAAATTACACATTGTATAGGCTAATTAACTGTTTTAAAAACTGTTTTACGTGACGTGTAAAACATTTCAGCACGTCAGAACATGAAAAACATGTTTGACTATTATGAGTAACTAACATGTATATATGCAGCACACATTTCAGCAAGTCAGAACATGAAAAACCATGTTTGACTATTATGATAAACCCATACGGTGGAGGCATATATGGATATATGCAGCACACATATATGTGATGTATGTACTTTTGGGCCAGGTCTATGAAACCAGCCCAATATTGTAACACATAGTGGCTAACATTAGTGGTACAGACGACCCTTGCAGGCACCAGGATAAGGGTTTGGTATACAAATCTGACAATCTGCGTTCATTCAATCACAGCTCATGCATGTTCACATTGAATTCACATGAATTTCACTCAAGTGCTTGTGTAAATTCACTGTCTAGAAATTGTTAGAAATGGTAAAACGCCTAATGTTTGAAAAGTGAAGGGGGAAAGAGTTGTTGTGTTTGATGTGTGTTAATGTTTGGAAAGTGTAGTGGGAAAGAGTTGTTGTGTTTGACATGTGTTAATGTTTGGAAAGTGTAGTGGGAAAGAGTTGTTGTGTTTGATGTGTGTTAACGTTTGGAAAGTGTAGTGAGAAAGAGTTGTTGTGTTTGACATGTGTTAATGTTTGGAAAGTGTAGTGAGAAAGAGTTGTTGTGTTTGATGTGTGTTAACATTTGGAAAGTGTAGTGGGAAAGAGTTGTTGTGTTTGACGTGTGTTAATGTTTGGAAAGTGTAGTGAGAAAGAGTTGTTGTGTTTGACATGTGTTAATGTTTGAAAGTGTAGTGAGAAAGAGTTGTTGTGTTTGACGTGTGTTAATGTTTGAAAGAGTTGTTGTGTTTGACGTGTGTTAATGTTTGAAAGAGTTGTTGTGTTTGACGCGTGTTAACGTTTGGAAAGTGTAGTGAGAAAGAGTTGTTGTGTTTGACATGTGTTAATGTTTGAAAAGTGTAGTGAGAAAGAGTTGTTGTGTTTGATGTGTGTTAACGTTTGGAAAGTGTAGTGAGAAAGAGTTGTTGTGTTTGACATGTGTTAATGTTTGGAAAGTGTAGTGAGAAAGAGTTGTTGTGTTTGACATGTGTTAATGTTTGAAAAGTGTAGTGAGAAAGAGTTGTTGTGTTTGATGTGTGTTAACGTTTGGAAAGTGTAGTGAGAAAGAGTTGTTGTGTTTGATGTGTGTTAACGTTTGGAAAGTGTAGTGAGAAAGAGTTGTTGTGTTTGACATGTGTTAATGTTTGAAAGTGTAGTGAGAAAGAGTTGTTGTGTTTGACGTGTGTTAATGTTTGAAAGAGTTGTTGTGTTTGACGTGTGTTAATGTTTGAAAGAGTTGTTGTGTTTGACGCGTGTTAACGTTTGGAAAGTGTAGTGAGAAAGAGTTGTTGTGTTTGACATGTGTTAATGTTTGAAAAGTGTAGTGAGAAAGAGTTGTTGTGTTTGATGTGTGTTAACGTTTGGATAGTGTAGTGAGAAAGAGTTGCTGTGTTTGACGTGTGTTAATGTTTGGAAAGTGTAGTGGGAAAGAGTTGTTGTGTTTGATGCGTGTTAATGTTTGAAAGAGTTGTTGTGTTTGATGTGTGTTAATGTTTGAAAGAGTTGTTGTGTTTGACGCGTGTTAACGTTTGGAAAGTGTAGTGAGAAAGAGTTGTTGTGTTTGACATGTGTTAATGTTTGAAAAGTGTAGTGAGAAAGAGTTGTTGTGTTTGATGTGTGTTAACGTTTGGAAAGTGTAGTGAGAAAGAGTTGTTGTGTTTGATGTGTGTTAACGTTTGGAAAGTGTAGTGAGAAAGAGTTGTTGTGTTTGACATGTGTTAATGTTTGAAAGTGTAGTGAGAAAGAGTTGTTGTGTTTGACGTGTGTTAATGTTTGAAAGAGTTGTTGTGTTTGACGTGTGTTAATGTTTGAAAGAGTTGTTGTGTTTGACGCGTGTTAACGTTTGGAAAGTGTAGTGAGAAAGAGTTGTTGTGTTTGACATGTGTTAATGTTTGAAAAGTGTAGTGAGAAAGAGTTGTTGTGTTTGATGTGTGTTAACGTTTGGAAAGTGAAGTGAGAAAGAGTTGTTGTGTTTGACATGTGTTAATGTTTGAAAAGTGTAGTGAGAAAGAGTTGTTGTGTTTGATGTGTGTTAACGTTTGGATAGTGTAGTGAGAAAGAGTTGCTGTGTTTGACGTGTGTTAATGTTTGGAAAGTGTAGTGGGAAAGAGTTGTTGTGTTTGATGCGTGTTAATGTTTGAAAGAGTTGTTGTGTTTGATGTGTGTTAATGTTTGAAAGAGTTGTTGTGTTTGACGCGTGTTAACGTTTGGAAAGTGTAGTGAGAAAGAGTTGTTGTGTTTGACATGTGTTAATGTTTGAAAAGTGTAGTGAGAAAGAGTTGTTGTGTTTGATGTGTGTTAACGTTTGGAAAGTGTAGTGAGAAAGAGTTGTTGTGTTTGACATGTGTTAATGTTTGGAAAGTGTAGTGAGAAAGAGTTGTTGTGTTTGACATGTGTTAATGTTTGAAAAGTGTAGTGAGAAAGAGTTGTTGTGTTTGATGTGTGTTAACGTTTGGAAAGTGTAGTGAGAAAGAGTTGTTGTGTTTGATGTGTGTTAACGTTTGGAAAGTGTAGTGAGAAAGAGTTGTTGTGTTTGACATGTGTTAATGTTTGAAAGTGTAGTGAGAAAGAGTTGTTGTGTTTGACGTGTGTTAATGTTTGAAAGAGTTGTTGTGTTTGACGTGTGTTAATGTTTGAAAGAGTTGTTGTGTTTGACGCGTGTTAACGTTTGGAAAGTGTAGTGAGAAAGAGTTGTTGTGTTTGACATGTGTTAATGTTTGAAAAGTGTAGTGAGAAAGAGTTGTTGTGTTTGATGTGTGTTAACGTTTGGAAAGTGAAGTGAGAAAGAGTTGTTGTGTTTGACATGTGTTAATGTTTGAAAAGTGTAGTGAGAAAGAGTTGTTGTGTTTGATGTGTGTTAACGTTTGGAAAGTGTAGTGAGAAAGAGTTGTTGTGTTTGACATGTGTTAATGTTTGGAAAGTGTAGTGAGAAAGAGTTGCTGTGTTTGACGTGTGTTAATGTTTGGAAAGTGTAGTGGGAAAGAGTTGTTGTGTTTGATGTGTGTTAATGTTTGGAAAGTGTAGTGAGAAAGAGTTGTTGTGTTTGATGTGTGTTAATGTTTGGAAAGTGTAGTGAGAAAGAGTTGTGTTTGGCGTGTGTTAATGTTTGGAAAGTGTAGTGAGAAAGAGTTGCTGTGTTTGATGTGTGTTAACGTTTGGAAAGTGTAGTATACACACCTATATATCATGCCGAGACTATAACACCGACAAACAAACGTTTTTTATCTAAAATGTTTTTTAATTCCATAGACATTGTAAACATTCTTTTCTCATCAATCAATCTCAAATAAGCCATACAGACACGTAAATGTCTATCGCACAAATAATCCAAAACCAAATCTATGTTATGTCTGTTGCATACATCGTGCATTATTGTAAATATCACAATTAAATTACCTATGCCAAACACTTTACCCTCCTCAGAGAAAAACGAATCAAATATGACATCTGTAGACATGTTTGTATTATTACACAGTATAAGCATCTCATCCCAACAGGCATTAGAACGTACAAAATTCATATGATTTTTAAAAGTATCATCATCAAATGTATGGAAAATATCCATTAATCTATTTCTAACAAAACAAACAGTATTAGGGTAAAATATATCCGTTAACATGCTGACTAATCACCAAATGGCTAGTCTAAAGGATATAGGCTATAAGTGGGAAAAAATAAAAAACAGGATCAGGGGCTAGGCTGTGCCCAAATATGGCGGCATCGTATGCAAACACACATGAATGCTGAAGTTGACTGATGTAGCGGTGATCTGACAATGGCTGCGCTGTCTTTGCTCTGGCTGACACGTTGGCTTTATACACGCTGTCAGGATGTCTGTGTGATGCGCACAACATTACAACACCACACCAGATGGTCTAACTGATATGGAGGAAATGCAGAAGTGCCCTTTTGGAGAGTAGTGAATTAAAGCCTTTGCTCAAAATGGCTTTAAACACAGGTTAAAATACAGCAGCGGTGATCTGCCAATGGCTGCGCTGTCTTTGCTCTGGCTGACACGGTGGCTTTATACACGCTGTCAGGCTGTCTGTGTGATGCGCACAACATTGCAACACCCACAAGATGGTCTAACTGATATGGAGGAAATGGAGAAGTGCCCTTTGGAGAACTACTGAAATAAAGCATTTTTGCTCAAAATGGCTTTAAGCACAGGGCGAAATGGAGAAGTGCCCTTTGAGGAACTAGTGAAAAAATGACTTTTAC
This sequence comes from Poromitra crassiceps, assembly GCF_964638095.1. NCBI lineage: Eukaryota > Metazoa > Chordata > Actinopteri > Beryciformes > Melamphaidae > Poromitra > Poromitra crassiceps. The sequence goes on along the minus strand of NC_139644.1, from coordinate 45,092,736 downwards.
CCAAAAAGAAGCCACGCCCCTTTGATGACGTAGGTGCCCTAAACTCCGCCCCCTCGATTTTTGCGTTTTCTCCAAGAGGCGGGTGGTGTAGGTATCATAACTAACTACTAACTTATTAAATTCCTCTGCGATTTCTCCGCTATCTGTAATTAATTTCTTGTTCATTTTTAGTTAACTAATTATCTCTCTTTTACATGGTTTAAATAGACTATTGATTTGCTTCCAGATTGATGAGGTGTTGCCTCTCGCGTTGGTAATAGCCGAGATGTAGTATTCGGCTTTCGCGGTTCTCAATTCCTTGGTTACTCGATTTCTAAGTCCCTTATACAGGGCCATGTCAATGTTCCGCGAGCTTTTAAGGGCAGTTTTAAGAGCAAGGTCTCTTTGTTTCATGAGTTTTCGAATAGATGTATTTACCCAGGGTAGTGATTGTTTTCTATTGGAGCACTTGTGTTTTGAGGAATTTGCCCATAATGGCACCGATTATACGCATCAATTCATTACAGCATTCACTGAAATCATTGTCAGACAAAAGATTGTCCCACTGCACTCTACCTAGTTCGTGTTCCAGGTTTTCCAGCTCACACTTAGGAATTGTCAGGAGATCAGATTTTAGGTTGTTACGGTCAGGGAAACGGTTTTTCGTTAGTTTCCTCACAGCTAATGTTAGGTTGTGGTCGGACAGGCCTGTGATAAGATTAAACACCTTTGTTATTCTTTCTTCCTTATTTGAGAAAATTAAATCGAACTGGGATTTAGTGGATTTTGTAATCCGTGTATAGCACCTGTAACTTTCTGACTAAAATCAAATTTTCCCATTATCGTTTTGTTTCTTTCTCTTACATTTGTTTGACCAATCAATATTCCAATCACCAAAAATCAATACTTCCGATTTATAGGAGACAATTTCAAGCAATTTCTGAAGGTTTTCATAAAATGCATTGTCAAAGGAGGGGGGGTTGTATATAACCATAATCCTAAAGTGCATGCGTGTGGAAAGACTGATGTTAACGCATAGATGTTCTAATGGTGAGTCATAATCCGACTCCATTTCTGTGCACTTAAGTGAGTCCCTAATATAAATTACAAATCCTCCTCCCCTGCCAGTGCTCATATCCTTTCTAAAACATTTAAAACCAGCAGTGTTGGGAAGTAACGAGTTACTAGTTACTCGTTACTGTAATAATATTACTTTTTCCAAGTAACGAGTAGTGTAACGAATTACTATAGAATATAAGTAATAATATTACCGTTACTTCAAGATAAAACAACTCATTACATCTTTTGTTGAGTCCATTCTGTGATGCCGCTGCGCTGCAAAACGACATGCAGTCGGCATTCACTGATCACAAGCAGCATGGCTTTTAACGCTCCCAAAACAAGGTGACGTCACCGCAGAGCACATTCAGAGCACCCTCTCTGCCCTGCTGAGCCAAGGAGGAAAATCCGTGGCTGGATATATTCCGATGACTTTGTTTTTGTCAGGAAGAAAGGTGACACGGACATCAAAGTCAAATGTAAACGGTGTCCAGGACAGGTAGGCTACTAACACTCTTTCCATTGTGAAAAACATGAGCTCAAACTTCCTAACGTTAACGTTACGAGACGAGAGGACAGCACAACAGAAACCGGAAAACTGTTAAAATACAGAGATAACGTAAAAACCATTGACAGTAAATATATGGACCACCTTAGCTATATGTTTTTGACACGGCAAAATGAAGCTCATTTCCCGATATTGTTTGATTTCGTTTGATTGCATGAATGGATTTTCCTGTTGCATTGTGGGAAATCTGTTCAAACCTGGAGCCGGGAAAACAGGAAAGGGCGTGAGCGTGGACGGGACTCGGGAGAGGGTTTCCTCCGCCACGGCATCCATCTTGTTCATGTTATTTTCCCTGCTAGTCGTTAGCTTGGCTAACAAATGTTGCTAACGTTAGTTGCTATTGCTAGCCTTGCTCCATTGCTCTCACAGTGAATACAGTAGCCCGAAGAAAAACAAGAGTATTATTTCCTCCAGACCTCTCGCGGCGTCACCAGCCTGCCGCTTGCATCTTCCACAAAATCGAGGTAATCTTATTTTCTAACGTAACGCTAATTGCATAGCATGACATTAACGCTAGCTACATGTCCATTTGTCATTACAGGAGGATGTTAGACTAGAGTAGCATAAGTTAACGTTATACAACGTTAAACAGTATTGCATGCTGCACAGATTCGGACGTAGACAGAAAACAAACGCAGTTCTGTTTACCTAGGTTACCTCTTTGAGATGAGGCAGACTCAAAGCATACTCATATGATCTACCAGCTATAGCGTTATATATCTAGCTAACGTTAGATAACTATCAATCAATGAGGGGGAACAAGGGGGTTCAACTCCTCTGGATAGTTTATCCACCTCTGCATTTACAGTATTTACCAATCGCACGTAGTGTTGGGTAAGCAAACGTTAACGTTATACAGTGATTAACAGTGTCTAATTCGTTTCTTCCAGGGGTAGCTGCTGTCCAGTACCAGATGGGACACACAACAGAGGATCATGATTTGTGAAGATCAAAGCTATAATATTGTGATAAAACCTTTAACTAAGGCAGTGAAATGCTGCCGCCACCTGGATAAAACCAGTCTTTGGCTTAATGTCACAATCAAGAGGCTGAAAGAATCCCACACAGGAAACAGGGGGGCAATACAAAAAGGACACTTTATTAGCTAAAATAAGTTAAGGCATAGCAACCAGGTCATGATCAAACATGATCAAACAGGAGGAAAGCTGACACAGCCAATGGGCTAGGACGTTGTGGTTTAATAACACTGCACACTTTATAGCACGGCAAACACTAGGTAGGTAGGTAGGTAGGTAGATACTTTATTTATCCCGAAGGATAAAGGCTAGGCTAAAACTAGGCTAGATATACAACCGTCTAGCTTACACTGCACACTGGATAGCACTGCAAACACTAGGCTAGATATACAACCATCTAGCTCTGCACACTGGACAGTTAAGGCAACTGTAGAACACCCCACACATTAGAGCTAGATATAGAACGGACTAGCTTTAAGCACTGCAAGCACTGCACTGGAAACAGGCAGACACACGTGACGTCACTGCACACTTTGAGCCCGTGGGCTAATAAGAAGACCACACACCCCAATCCCACCAACAGGCTGGCCCTCCCCACTACTTCCAAATAGACAGCTGGCTGCGTATGCAATTCATAAAACCCTAAGAACGTAGCTAAGATGAAATAATACAGAGACAGGACATACACATCAACATTAAAACATGTAAGTTAAAGTGTGTGGGCTGCTACTCAACTCGCCGGGTGTGGCGAGACCCTCCCCGGGGTCTACGCTTGTGGCGCCGGCCGACTCCCCGGGGAACCACGGCTTACATTTGATTGTTTTAAGTGTTACACGTTATATTTTTAACTGAGCTTTGCGGAATTACCTCAACACAATTGTGTATCAGCTTTAAATGTCCAAAATATACAGCATTAAACAAACGACCAGCAGCATTCAAATGTGCAAAAACGTTATATTTATTGAAATGTGGTGATCATGTCCCAAGTCACATTACATAACGATATAGCGTTAGGTGTTCTTTTGATCAACAGACCTCATAACGGGGATCTATACTGTTACTACGTTGCTAGCTAGCTAGCCGCAGATCAGCTCTGAAGCCCCAACTTGTATGGTCGCTGCCCGTCCACTAAAACCCCATTTCGATATAGCGTTTAGGTGTTCTTTTGATCAACAGACCTCATAACGGGGATCTATACTGTTACGTGTGTCTACTAACATCATTAAAATATCATAAAGGTTTTACTTTTTTACTTTTAATCTCTGGCTACGTTGCTAGCTAGCTAGCTAGCCTGCCTTGGCAACTGGTTGGGATCATCTGGTTTCCTGTGGCTGGTGTCAATCAAAGAAAATCCCGCCCCCAAAGTTATCATTTTTATTGGCTCTTTTACTCGAAATGGGACCATAATTTAGAAAACGGAGCCCAGGAGAGCATGAAAAAGACTTGAAATTGTTTATTCAGACCATAAGCTTATTCGGAAAATGTTTATTTAAGACACAGAACGAGAGAGAAGTCGGCTCATTTTTACATTGGAGCCAATGTACGTGTCGTCACTTCCGGACCTGACGTGCGCCCCCCTGCGGACTTTTCGAATTAATGGAATTTCAGGACTGGCCTCATACATTCCCTAATTCTGTTGCCCACTGGTAAAAACTCACAAGCAGCCTGCTGGTGGACATCAAACATTGTTGTTATTATTGTCAGGTTAATGTTAATGTTGCAGAGCTAACGTTATTTGTGACACAAACTTGTTACGCAAAGATGTAGCCTATACATATTGAGTTTGCATTGGCAGTGCATACTGCATTCTATAAAACAGAAGCTGTTTAAAAGATTGTATCTTGTCATCACTTTGAGCCAGGTGTGCTCTTCATCAAGCATCTCTGTAGGAAGCTGTGCTCTGGCAAAGCGATTAGTTTAAATGGAACGGCACATAATAGACCTAGTTCACACATTCACACCGCAAAGTCTGCATTTTGATGAGAAAAACGCTATGGGCCTTTGTGGAGGAAAAAATCCACTGCAATGCTCTGCTGATTCATCAATAATTAGATATCCGTTTTAAATGTTCATAGGAGGTTTTTTATTTCCACAATCATCTCTCCGTGCACGGAGGTCTCCTCTCATCTACATTTGACGATACAAGAGCCCCGAATTATTGTTTACATCACATCATATACTGAAACTATCGATGCCCGCCCCTCTCCGTGGAGGGCAGTTCTTTCCATTCATCCATGTAGCTAATCTGATGTTCAGAAGAATACATAACAAGTCCAGTCTAGAGCCACAACAAGACACAGGTTCTCACAGAAACTCACATGTTCTCTAGACACTTCCCAAAACAAGACACAGGTTCCCACAGGAACTTACATGTTCTCACAGAAACTATTCTGTACAGCAATCTCCGGCAATGACTGAAGAACAGAGTTCACAAAATACATCTTAGAATTGTCATACTTAATAATTAATCAATCAATACACACTTGATCAATAATTTTCCATTACACCTTTTTCACAACGGTCATTTGTGTCTAGAAGACAGAGTATACACAGGTGCAACCAACTAACTAATTAGGGCTCCGGCACTGGAACACCTAAATGGACTGGAAGTTGGAAGCCCTAATTAACATATTGGTGCACCTGTGTTACCTCCTGCCTTTTAGACACAAAATCGCTGCAGTGAAAAAGGCCTATTGCCATTTGTGTGGAATGTAACGGAAAAGTAATATAACGAGTATGTAACAAATTACTTTTGGCATGGAGTAATAAGTAAAGTAATAATATTACTTTTGAAAATAGTAACGAGTAATACCGTATTTCCTCTATTAGTGGCCTCTATTCCATTACAGGCCTCTGCTCTAATATAGGACGGCGGCACGGCCTGCACAGACAAATAAAGGCCCCTCCCTCAATACAGGTCGGGTCCAAAAAAAATAAAACGAAGGAGCAAAAACTACGGTGATTACGGTACTGTAAATTTCCCATAACACAACGCACCGTGTGACGTAACCGGACGTAACGCAGACAAGAGAAATAAAAACAAACATGGCACCGACCAAACGAACCAGACGAAAGTTTGACGTTAAGTTTAAAGAGAGCGTTGTGCAATATGCAGCGGAAAATTCGGTACAGTGTGATGTGGAATCAGCCCTTCAAGCAGAGCCTGCACGATGCCTATGACCAGTGGATGGCTGGGGACGCAGATAAGCAGTACACAGCTGGAGGTGGAAACCTAAAAGCGCCTGCCCGACGCCTGCTTGTGGACTGGGTGATCGCCGCCTGGGACAAGCTGGACAAGGATCTGATCAAAAAGTCCTTCCAAGTTTGTGGACAGTCTGTGAAAACTGACGGGAGTGAAGACAACCTCATCCACTGCTTCAAGCAGGGACAGCCCTGCGCCGCTGGACGGGAGGCTCTCGCCCAGCTGCGTCAGCGGGACCAGGAGAACAGACAGGCAGCCGAGGATGAGGAAGATGAAGAGGAACTGGTCAACAATGAACTTGTTGTTCTGGATGATGTTGATGATGATGAGGACGCGGAGGATACCGACATACTAGATGAGGAGGAGGAGGATACTGAGTGAGTGAGTGACCACCAATATTTATTTGCGTTTGGTTTTATGCAATATTTTGCAATAAAAGTCATGCAAATAAAGGAGTATGTCCATGAGAGTTTAATATTAAGAAATAAAGGCCTCACTCGAATACAGGCCTGTGCTCTAATATAGGACGGGGGCTCTCTGCGGCTCAGTAAATAAAGGCCCCGGTTACTATTAGAGGAAATACGGTATGTAATATATTACTTTTTTTAAATAACGTGCCACACTGAAAACCAGGCACATCAATCAGACCAGACTGGATTATACTATGAAGCCAACTTTCAGTGAGGCAAAGATAGTCCAGATTTGAGTCCATCAGCAAGGCTTTGATTTCTTCATGTTTTGGCATTAGACTTCTGATGTTTAAGTGACATCATCATGGGGTTCAACGGTTCTGAACAGGAATTGAGAGCATTTACTGACTATATTAATAGTACCTACCCCACTTTACACTTCACTATTGAATTTAGTTGTGAAAAAAATCATTTCCTGGATCTTTTGATTTCTATTAACTCATTGAGTGCCAATGACGACAATCGTCGTCAATTGCTTTAGTGACGTAGAGTGCCAATGACGACGATTGTCGTCAATTGCGTTTTTTGACGGTGGGACGTGGATCAAAGCCTAATATATCTCCTGTAAAATTTTGGGGTATGTTGAATGTGTATAACCTATTTTACCGACCCATTAGGTGGCGACAGTGCTCTCCAGATTAGAGAAAGTTGAGTAAAAACAGCAGAAAAAGCCGTGATGAAACCATTCTCATGTCATGCTTTTCGCTGTCGCGCTGGGAGCCGGCGCACAACGGTGGGGGGCTCCGAAAATAGACTCTGGGTGCAGCACACTTTAAAACGTGCAGCAGAAAGCCCAGAAAGCCCAGAATCGGACGCAGCTTCATCCCAGCTCACAACCGAAACCCCAGAAACGAGCGAGCCTGATCCAGACTGCCCCGACGAGCGGCCGCCATCCAGGCAGCAGAGACTTGCCTGACACAAGCAGCACTCAGAGCGAGCAGACTCAGCAGAGCCACCAGAGACACACCCACGGAGGAGGAGTTTGCAGTAGAGAGGGGTGGGGGTGCTGTTATATTGAAGGAAATTACTGTTCAGATGTTTCAGGTCAGAAAATATTAGCTTCAGAGTCAGTGATTTGCTTGAAATGCTATATTTCACAAAAGGCTCAATATCTCAGCTTTCTAGATGGAAACCTGTATTTGCTGTTTTTGACCTTTCTTCTCCGACTGATAACTAAAGAACAGAAAATTATATCAATAAACTTTTTTTTGCTGCTGATACAATAGAGTCTCATCGTTCTTTGTGCGTGTTCGGTGTTTACATAGTAATATCACACAATATTCTGTGGGCCTCGAGAAATCACTGAAAACGCTCTGAAACTCTGGCACTGGGAGCGTCCGTTCTCCAAAAGTGGCTGGCACTCAATGAGTTAATGAAAGGAGACAATTGGAGACATCTATTTATAGAAAGGAAACCGATAGAAACACTCTTTTGCACTCCACCAGTTTCCATCCTGACCATATGATTAACAACATCCCTTATGGTCAGTTTGTGAGACTGAGGAGGATTTGCAGTAAGGAGGACGATTTTCAAATTAAGGCTAAAGAAATGGCTCAACGTTTCAGACAAAGAGGATATGACCAAACACTTATTGACAAAGCTATTGAAAAAGTGAATGGCAGAGATCGGGAGGAGCTCTTCAATCCCCCGCCCCAACACACTGAAAGCAGAACCACTTTTGTGTCTGAATACTGCACTGCCTCCAAGCAAGTCAAACACATTATAAACAAGCATTGGCATATCTTGGAATGTGACCCTGGCCTGAACCACCTGTCCTCTTCGAGACCCCGGTTCAGCTTTAGAAGGGGCAGAAATATAAGAGATGTTGTTGTTTCCTCCATGTATAAAGAGCCCATACAAACGAACTGGCTCGCTCAACAAGTGTATGGGAACTACTGTGGGAAATGTGCACACTGTTCAAATACATTTGATACAAAGAAATGTAATCATCCCCATTCAGGAAAGAAATATGTTATTAAGGATTTTATTAATTGCCTCTCAACCCATGTGATTTATGCCTTACTTTGCCCATGTGGATCTATGTACATAGGCCAGACAAAACGCCTTCTCAAGCTGAGAATACTAGCAGAACATAAAGCCGCCATTAGGAACGGCAACCTGGATTACTCCATCGCCAGGCATTACAAAGAAATAAATCATGGTTCAGCCTCCTCTCTCAAATTTATAGGAATTGAAAAAATACAACCCAATCCAAGATGGGGTAACATAGTCAACCAACTTCTCAGACGAGAGTCTTTCTGGATCCATGAACTCAATACAATTGAACCGTTTGGCCTGAACGAAACCCAGGATTTGAGTTGTTTTCTGTAACTGTATAACTTTGTGATTGTATATTAATTCCTGTCTCTCTTCAGATCGGTGTCCTAGGGAGAGATGAGCCACTGAGCCACTATGCCCCCTGACACTCACCCCCTCCCCTTTAGCAATTGAGGGAGATACAGGTCCTCTACTTCTATACTAAAGTGGAGCTTAACCTTCTTTATTGCCAATTGCTGTAATTCTTATTATTGTCCTTTTCTAAATAGAATTTGAACTTATCTTTGTAATTGTTTGCATTGCTGTAATGCTAAGATTAATGTTAGGTACTCCCTTTCTAAATAGAATTTGAGCTTAACCTTGTAACTGTTTGCATTGCTGTAACTCTTAGATTAATGTTGTGGGTCCTCATTTTCTAAATATAATTTGAGCTTAACCTTGCATTGCTGTAACTCTTATTGTATAGGTCCTCCTATTCTTTATAGATTTTGAGCTCAACCTTCGAATGTGCTCATTTCTGTAACTCTGACAGTGCTGCATATTAATGCTAGCTTATGTCCTTGCTTTTTAACTTGAACAATATTATTATATATCGCCATTCCTTTTGTGATATTGTATTTACTTTGTTGTCTATTATATTATGTATTTTTCTGCAACCTGTAAACTTAGGCTCACCTGGGCCCTCATGGTTGTATGAGCAAACCTGATGAAGCTGCTACAGCGAAACGCGTTGTTTGCTGAATAAATCACAGTAAAGCTATACTTCAGTGTGCGGTGGTACCTTCTTTTGTTTTGTAACTCTGAACCATATTTAAGTCCTACTCATTCAAGAAATGTATTACAACAGTGCAAACAACAATGTTACATATCAGTAGCGTAGCCAGACTTGGCTCATTGGGTGTGCCACAGAAAGCCAGGGTATGCCAGGGGGCGGACAATTTGGTGGCGGCCGCAAGCCCGCCGCCAAAAAAAATGTGGGTCTTTTCAAACCAGATTTAGAGGAATATTTTGTGTGTTGTTTGCTCCTTTTCGCACTCATTATTAGCAGGTAGAAGCAGTCAATTAAATTGTATTTTTTGGCAACATGTAAAACCACTTTGTTTGGTATCTCAAAAAAGTCTCACCTACTTTTTCCAATGAGTGTTCTAGTCGGGAAAGAAGCAAGTTTGGTTGGCATGCACGTTTGTCTACTGCAGAGAGATCTGTAGCGTTCTCAGTGTCCTCTGACTGCTGCTGCACAAACCATCAGTGTGTTTTTGGCTGTGTCCCCCCGCTGTTATTAAAGTCATTGTTTTGGCTGCATCATCTTCATCATCGTCTGTCTCTCCACTGTCCACCACCAAGCGTTCACCCCAAAGCGCTTTTTTCAGTCAGAACGCTATGAAAATCATGTTGAGAGCGCTTCCATTGTGCACAAACACAGCGCACAGAGTGTTTTTTTGTGCTCCGTTTGTTTTCCCCTGTAGTCGCGTGCAGTACAGATCAGAACACAACGACCACAAGGATGGTAGCCAGCTAGTTTTGTCTGTTTGATGTTGTTCACTGTCCACATGAAGCCAGATTATTGCTAATTCTGGCAGCAACAGAGGTTGAAAATCCCTCGGGAGGAGAAAAGGTAGGCTACAGTAGGAAGAGTGAAAAAGACGATCAGGGCGCTTTTCCTCAATGTTCAACTTTTTCAGCTTAAAAAGTAAACGCCCAGAGCGCTCCTCCAAAAACAACAGACGCCACCAGCTCTGAAATGCCAGGTGCGTTCAAGAGGAGCACGTCTAGCGCGTCCTTACATAGAGAATGAATTGCAGAAAGACGTTGGCAGCTCCAAAAACGCTATTGGTCTGAATGAACAAACACAACTTAATTTTTCCCCCTTTCCGTTTGGGTGCGCCAGCTGTCTGTGTGGGTGGCATTTGCACACCCCAGCGCACCCGTGCCTACGCGCATGTTACATATTGTAACGAATCAGGTATTCGTCCAGGAACCGGAGACTTATAGTTGGTACAGGCTTTTATTCTTGGCTCACACTCATAGATCCTAGCGGTAGCTGCACTGCTAGCTATACACACGTCTACTCCAGCTTCTCAAATATACAGACTGGCATCACAACGAGACAGGAAGTGCCACTTACACACTGTTCTCCCCAGGAACCACCCCACACATCAGTTCCTAGCTACACCCCCGAATCACCACATTACATGTAAAACCCCGGGTCGCTACATACTCCCCCCGAACAAAAAGCCAGCTCCCACACTGGCACCCACAACCCACACATCCCCCTCTACCAAAACACAACAATAACACCCCAACCTTTTTTCCCATCAACCCCCACAGACCTTTTCAATTTCCCCACAACATTCCCATTCAAATAATCCCTTCTTTTTTCAACACACCCCTTAATTTTGCATTCCATTCCACCACCACCATTTTGTTACTGACATTTCCCCCCTTTCCTTTTACACTCATTTTCACCCACATTTCAATTCAACACAAGCCCGTCCCCTTCACATTATTTCTCTTCTTTTTTTACACACATTTCAATTTAACAGTAACCCCCAAGATTTACATTATTTCTTTTCTCCTTTTACCTTTCCTTTAAACAACCACCATTTCCATCCCCCCTTTCAAAGCTTCTGTCCCACCTGAAGCACATTACACCCTCTCCCCAGTGGGGTCAGTCCTTCGCAGGGTGACTCTCTTCGGCCCCCCCTCTGTGCCCCACAGTCATCACACACCCTGCAGTATCTCCGCACATCCTCCTTTTTTTTTTTTTTTTTTTATACTTTATTGCAGGTATATCATTGACATTCAACATGTTTTCATTGTTCCATTCATCCTGCGGCATTTATAATTTGTATATATTTTGTGTACTTCACCAAAAATGTGAAAAAAGAAAGAGAAACTATAAAATAAAAAATAAAAAATAAAAAATAAAAAAATAAAAAAAATAAAGGAGGAAAATAACATAAAAGAAATAAACATTTAATTACCAACACACACGCACGCACACACACACACACACACACACACACACACACACACACACACACACACACACACACCAAAGTAAATATAGGGGCGGGGGGGAGGGGGGGGGGGGGAACCTGCAGCACTCATTACCCTAATCACCTTTCATCCACACTTGGTCTCCAAGCGCGACCAGCACCCAGAGAAGACCTCTGGATACTGGTCGCGCCCACAGGCCCAGCGTGAACGGGTGGAGGAATCCAGCCACCTCCAGACCCGAAATGAGCAACGTTTTGTTTTAATTTTCCACTCCTATTTCCTATTTCTTTCAAATTCATCTTCTCTATTCCTCAATTTGTATGTGATTTCTTCCATTTTTTTTATCTCTTCAACTGTTAGTTTCCATTTATTAATAGTTGGTGGTTTAGTTTCCAGCCAGTTCCGTGTAATTTGTTTTAGTGCTGCTATACGAATTATTGTATATAGGTACTTATCTCCTTCGATCTCTATCTCTAGTGGTATGATACCTAATATTATGTTGAGTGGTTGTAGCGGCTTCTTTAAGTGGAAGATATCTATGAGCTTTTCCTGAACTGTCCCCCAAAAGGTTCTCAACACTGGGCAGAAATAAAAGATGTGTGCATGATTTGCTTCCTGTTCCGTGCATTTCCTCCAGCACTCTGCACTACCTGATATACTATATTTTGAAGTAATTTTTGGTGTTAAGAAGAATCTCATAATAACTTTCCAAGCAAATTCTTTCCAATATTTTGATTGTGTTGTCTTAAATATTCTTTTACATGCATTTGTCCAATCATCCTCCAAAATTAGTATTGCCAATTCTGTTTCCCATTTCTCTTTGGTATTATCTTCATCTATCTTTGTTTCCTGTAAGATTTTATATAGTTTTGAAATTTTGCTACTTTTACTGATTCTATTTTTATTTATAAATTGTAATAGCTTGTGTATTATCTGACCCTGTGCTTGTCTGTGATGTTTCATGAGATACTTGTAGATACTTAAAAAAAATATTATTATCTATATTAAATTTTATTGTTAATATATCAAATGAGTCCATTATGTTATTTGTGATCAGCTGTGAATATATTTCTAAGCCTTTGCCTGCCCATACATCCAAAACATTATCCATTTTATTAGCCAAAAAATCTGGATCTTTCGCAATTTCTCTCAAATATATGCAATCTTTATCTAATTTATATGTTTTGCGAATATATTTCCAGTTTATTAATGTATTTTCTAAGCATATATTATTTCCACTGTATTTTTGCATTTCATTTCGATTTATGTAGGGTAGTGTTCCAATTGCTATTAATGCTGATTGTTCTTCGATTAATTTCCATTTAGTCGTTACTCCTTTATTCATCCATTTCATTATAATATCTACTTGAGTAGCTTGAAAATAAGTCTTTAAGTCTGGAAAACTGAGGCCGCCTTTTTCTTTAGGTTGGGTTAATAAGGTGATTTTTTTCCTTTTTCTTTTGTAGTTCCAGATATAATTTGAGAGCACTGTATTCCATATATTAAAGCTATTGTGTGGTATAGGTATTGGTAAAGTTTGAAATAGGAACAAAAATTGTGGAAGAATCATCATTTTGATGGTTTCTACTCTACTCAATATTGATTCAGGCATCATTTTCCATCGATTAAGATCATGTTTTATTTTATTTTCCAAAACTTGATAATTATCTTTATACAATGTGTGTATGTCTCCAGTAAGATATATTCCCAGATATTTAATCTTCTTTAGGTCCCATTTTAACTTATATCTATCTTTAAGTTCTGGTGGTATCTGTTTTTTAACTCATTCACCGCCAATGACGTCTTTGACGTGTTATCAGAAATAGCCCTCCCCGCCAATGACGTGTTTGACGTGTTTTTGTTTTTATTACTGCAGGGCGTAGTTTAAACACTTCCCCAGCCTGTCACATGGTATCAGGTCCCTATCATCTAAGACAACACGTGAACAAACACATACCGCAGCTGTTGTTTTGAAATTGAGCAGGAGGAAAAGCAGAAAACTGGTAACGCTTCCTTGTGCAGACAGGAGAAACGCCATTGAAACGCGCCTCGGCGCGCTGCACGAGCTGGAGTCGACTTCCTCTGTGCCAGCCGGGAGAAAGTAATCAAGAGATGTGTTTGATCATCGGAGGAATAAGGAAATGATCGATCAGTTTGCGAGGGCGGTGAGGACGTGTTGAATAGCCGAGGGGAAAACGGGAACGATCAGATAGCAGGGAAGATATGACAGGGAGACATGGACGAGGACGGGTGCAAAATAAACACACAACAGCAAGGCACAAGGCAGAAGCGGGAGTCAGAGCAGCCCGCTGTCCTTTCTCAAGAGCTATTCAGTTGGTTCATGTAATCGCTGGGCTGCGTGCCCTCCAGTGTTGCTCCTGGCCAATCCCAGCGCCACAGGGCGTGGTTATTGCTTATCCTATGGGGTTAGAAATCTAAAAGGGGGATCATGTGTGTGTGTGTGTGTGTGTGTGTGTGTGTCTGTTTGTCTGTCTGTCTGTCTGTCGGTGTGTCTGTCTGTCTGTCTGTCTGTCTGTCTGTCTGCACACTCACTCACACCGAGTAAACTGTATTGTTGAATGTAAAAAAAAAGCACTTCATGTGTATATATATATATATATATATTTTTTTTTTTTGTCATTTGTGTCCTAACAAATAATATTTACATGTCTGATGTCAATACAGTTCAAAATAAAATAATTGAGAGCGAGTTCTGCATGAGATTGTGTGCATAAATACATAAATGCCATTTTCTGCAATTTCTTTTCTCAGAGAGACATTTTGGGGGAAAACAGGGTGTATATAAATGGCTATAAGTAGAGTACAGAACATGCTAAAAGCTCACTTTTTTTTTTCCTGGTGAACCCAGAGACGTACATCTTCATTTTGAGGTATTGCAAATCACTCTGGTGCTAATAGATAATTTACTGTGGGTCTTGAAAGATGACCAACAATTATGAAAATCTTTGGCCTGTGCTAAATATTGGCAGTCCTAAACTGGCGGTGAATGAGTTAAGTGTTAGTGCTTCACATTTATTTTCATTTAATTTATAACCTGAATGCTTGCTGTATTCTGAGATTGATTCCATTAAGTTTGGCAGGGATTGATCTGGGGATGTTAAGTAAATGATCACATCATCTGCATACAATGCTAATTTGTGTTGTTGTTCTTTTATCTTCACGCCTTTAATATTATCATTTTTCCGTATACTTTCAGCAAGTGCTTCTATACAAATAGCAAATATAATAGGTGAGAGAGGATCTCCCTGTCTTGTCCCTTTATGGATTAAGAATCTCCTAGATAATGTGCCATTCACCTTTACTCTGGACATTGGGTTTTTCTACATTCCTTGGAGCCACATATTGAATTTTTCATGAAAGCCAAAATACCTTATAATTAAAAATAAAAAGGGCCACAAGACCCGGTCAAAGGCTTTCTCTGCGTCTAATGTTAAAAGTAAAAGATTCATGTCATTGTTCTGAGCATAATCTATTATATTTAAAGTCCTTCTAATATTGTCTGACAGCAGCCTACCTGATATGAAGCCACATTGATCATTATCTATTATATGAGGTACTATGTCCTTTAATCTATTGGCTATAATTGAAGTTATGATTTTATGATCAGTGTTCAATAATGATATTGGCCTGTAAGAGGAGCATTCTGTAGCGTCTTTGCCTTCCTTATAAATCACTGTTATTATAGATGAGTTCCACGTATTTGCCCATGTTCCAGTCTGTAGTGCGAAGTTATAAGCCCGTAAAAGTAATGGTGTCAACTGTTTTATAAATGTTTTGTAAAATTCATTGGTATACCCATCATCTCCCGGTGTTTTGCTAATTTTTAATTTCTTTATTTGTTGTAATATTTCCTCTGCTGTAATTTCTTTGAGTAATTCATCATTCATACTTTCAGTTACCTGTTTTAAATTAAGTTTATCAAGAAATATTTTCATTTGTTCTAAATTTAATTGGTTTGATTCATCTTTATAAAGTTTTTCATAGTATTTAGCAAATTCCTCTGCTATTTCTTCTTTTCCGGTCACTATTTCCGGGCTGTTTCCCATCTTTAATTTAGAAATACAGGTCCCTATCGTTGCATCGGCGCTGTTTCTAGGCCGAGCGGCTGGCGCAGCTCAAATCAGTGGGCGTGGACCAGTGCACTTGATATCGTCGTGCTGGCGCTAGACGCAGCCTCAACCATTACAACCACGCCTTTTAAGCGTAAAATTATGCACCGTCATGCTCATTGGATAACTGCAATAAACGAATCGCACGCTTGCCTTTTTAGCTCCAATTCCAGTGATCCCGCAAAACCAGACGAAAGCCAAACGCTCTGCCCCCCCCCCCTCCCTTCATCCAGTCTGTCTGTCTGCATTATAGGCTATTATTCCATATTATTATGCTTCTCAAACCAATCTAACTGCAGTTTCAATACTGCAAGCATGTAAATACGCTACACTATAGCAAGATCAATCAAATATAGCCTATTAGATTGGTGAAAGTTTGTCCAGAAAGATATCGTTTTCTCTCCCCTGCTGCAGGTAGAATGATGCACATAAATATACCCTACATTATGTAAAGTCATTGCATAAATGTGTTTTTATTGTAAAACTAAATGTCAAGTAGGGCCAAGTTATTGGAGCGGACATCACAGTATAGCACATCACAGAAGCGCGTTCCGCTGTCACTTATCTAAATCACGTTAAACCCACAAGGGGTATATATAGGCTCAAGAAGACATATATGTTTCACATAGGGTGGTGTTTCATTTCGATGTTTTATTTGGTCCAATATTGAAATGTTCTACAATTGCAGGTTGTCTTACCATTACACATTATTTTAGATCTACCTTTTATATCTATTTCGGCTCATTTTGTTGCTATTTAGTAGCGAAATAGAGGACCCAATTGCATGCTGGGAGTGGACATTCACAGGCAGTAAACTTACAACTGCTATTTCCTATGGGAAGCTGGGTGCTGCTATGTGTTGTGTATGTTTGAGCGAGGGAGTCAGAGAGAGAGAGAGAAGGGTGACTCAGAGGCAGAAGAGCACTGGCGCACTGAATAGGCCTGGTTTCAGAGAGAGACAGAGAAGGGTGACAGGGGAGAGGCACAAGTGCACTGGCGCACTGAATAGGCCTGGTTTTCAAAGGCGCAAAGCGCTAAATTTACGGCAGGTGCGAAGATAGCAGTACGCCGGTATTTAAGGCCGACACGCCCACTTTGGCCCATTCTGGGACTGCGCCACGCCCATTCGGCCTAAAGCGCATTTGGCAGCGTAAAGCCATATTGATATCGTCCCAAAACAGGCGCAAGGCACGTTTTTTTGCGTTTAAGGCCCGTTTTAGCGCCGAAGGCTTGTGGGAGAATAGGGCCCATAGGCTTTCTGACTTTGTTTCTTAAGTCTATATGCTAAAAGTTTTAATGAGTTTGGTCCTCCATCATAATATTTCTGTTTTGCATATGTCATTAGCTTTTCCACCTCCTCTGTCCGAATTCCATCCAACTCTTTGTATTTCTTTTTCAATTCAATTTTAACCTCTAATTCATCTGTCTTTTCATATTCTTCTTCCAAAAGCTGTATTTGTTGTTCCAGTATCTTCTGTTTTTGTTGTTTCAGTCTTTTCTTATATGAGGAATATGCTATTATGTGTCCCCGTAGCACTGCTTTGGCTCCCTCCCATGTAATGATCGGGTTAGTGTCCCCAGTATCATTCATTTCTATATATTCCTTAAGTGTATTGTTAATCTTTTCTACAAATGTTTTATCTCGTAAAAGCGAATTATTAAGCCTCCAGATTTTTTCTCCTTCCTTTATATCAAGATTAATTTTTATAGTCACTGTTGCATGATCTGATAGGTCCCTTGTGCCTATTTTACATGTTTCAATTAATTCTACATCTTTTTTGAACATAAAAAAATAGTCTAGTCTGTTATAAGTTGAAAATCTCCCTGAATAGTATGTATAGGCTTTTTTGGTTGGATTTAGCATCCGCCATACGTCTACTAATCCGAATTCTGAGATTGCCCCCCTTAAAATTGACGATGCTTTATCAGCTCTATGTGGTTTATTATTTGATGAGTCCAATCTGGAATTTAATGTGAGATTCATATCTCCTCCCATTATGATAATTCCTTTACATTTTGTCATTAACAGTTCAATTATTTTGGACATGAATTCTGGGCCTATTTCTGGTGGGTAATATATATTAAAAAAAGAAACCTTAATTGACTCTATTTTACCAACTACTAAAATGAACCTACCCTCTTTATCTACAATGTGACTTTCTTCTTCAAATGCTATGTGTGGTTGTATGATTATGGCTACTCCCCTCTTTTTTGAACCGTATGAACTGGAGTAAATTGGTCCCTTACCTAGTTTGTCATGCTCCTTTTTTTCCAGGTGGGTTTCTTGGAGGAACAGGACATCCGATTTAGCTTTCTTCATCTGGAGAATAATCTTCTTCCTCTTTATTTGATTATTTAGCCCATTAACATTCAATGAGATAATTTTCAACTTTGTCATATTTCCTGTCTGGAGGTTAGCTGGTTCTCATTTAGAATTTTCTTAGGGAATGAGTACATACCAGGTCGGGGAAGGGGTGGGAAGACATTAAGGAAGGCAAAAGGGGATAAAAAAACAAGAAGTAAAATTTCAATTTCAAAACCTTTAGTCACAAAAAAACATACATACCAGAATCTTCCTGTGCAAGAAAAGAAACCCAAACAACAAAAGACATACAGTGTTGGACTTCCAATTCCTGTAACCTCTATATTGTTACAGAGAGTATTCCACATTTTAACAGTTATGTGGAATAAGGGGTTATTATTTAACCCTTGCCACAAGATGGAAAACATGGCTATAATTATGGGATCAAAAGTTACCCATAATTGCATGGTGGACAGCGTGTGAGAGTGTATAGTACTCCCTACCAATATGTCTCTCTAGTTAATATATACACACATTCAACTTAATCTACTTCTCCTTATTATGTATTTATTCATTTATTTCCCCCTCTCTCCCACCTAATTTAAAGCTCTATTCAATTAAATCAGTTAGAAATATCTCTCTTGGAAATTAGTTTGTGAATTTGAAAACTATTAGTTATTAATCAACTCTGGGAGATTCAATAAAACCCTTAACCCCCCCTCATTCGAGCAGATTTCGAATAAAGTCACACAATTTAGGGTGAAATTAATTATAAGATGAGGAGGAGGGAGAGGGGAGATCAAATGTTAGATTTTGATACGCCCCTTCCCCAGCGACACAAAATTGCCACTGCGAAATGGGTCCACCACTCAAAAGAGAGAAAGAAAAAACAAAAAACAAAAACAAATATATATACACACATATATATATATACATATACGCGTACATATACATATATATACACACCCATGCAAATACATAAACATAACAACACCAGCCAATCTCCCCCCCCCCCAACATCATACAAGACTGATGGGGTGGTATAGTAACACTGATTACACACGCACATCCTCCTTGTGCTTGTCCCAGTAGTAAACTCTACGGATGCGGCTGAGTGTCTCTTCAGGCCCAAAATGACTGGATCCAGGGCCCTCGTGCGCCACCCTCAGTGCCAATTCTCGCAGGCAAATAGGTACAAGCCACTGGAACCCCGCGCTTCCGCACCCCTTTCTCTTCAAAATCCCCTCATCCAGACGCAGGTCCGAAAACATGTTCCACAGTCCCTTCGTGGCACCGGAACACTTGTGAATCTCCTCCACAGGGGGCCGGCTTCCGGCCGCCACCCATGCGAACACCGGACCGATATCCGCGTCCTCCTCCTGTCTGCGTATCCACTCACCCACGTTGACATCCCAGATGACCCTGTCGTCGTCCTCCAGCTCTTGCACTCGCTCGTCCTCCCGTCCCGCTCCCCCAGGGGGCGGCGTGTTCAGGACAGCAGGGCGAACACCACCAGCATCGATCGCCACCTCGGCTTCCTGCACAGCAACTGTGGGGGGTGTGGAGCAGCTAGGCTGGGTCGGCTACTCCGGCGTTAACCCCTCTCGCTCATCCGGAGACACGAGCGTCGCTCTCCCGACTGTAACAGCGTTGCAGATGATGTCTCTCTCTTCCCTCTGGCTGTTCAACACGATCCTCGCTCTCCTGATGGTCTCATCGCTGATGATGATGTCTCCCTCTACCGGCTGGTATGCAGAGCAGCTAGCCTGGGCCGGCTCCTCCGGCGTTAGCAACACCCGCCCATCTGGACACACAGCCCACACACTCCTGACCTGAATAACCGGCTCTGCACTGCTCCGCTGCTCTGCTGTTCCGCTGCCTGTGGCTCCGGCTGCTCCACTGCTCCACTGTTCCGCTGCCTGTTGCTCAGGCTGCTCCACTGCTCCGCTGTTCCACTGCTCCGCTCTGGCTGCTCCGCTGCTCCGCTCCGGCTGTGTGTCTCCTCCGTTCCCCAAAGTCTCAGTGCACTCTCTGGCTAAGTGCTCAGGCGAACGGCAAGTCAAACAGAGTCTCACCTGCCCGCCGCCTGCACGTCTCTCTTCTCCCGCTGTCCTCCGGTCTCCGACAGCCTCTCGACACTCCCTGGCTAGGTGTCCAAACTCAATGTTTATTCAGTGTGATATCCATGCAAATGTAATCAGATATGCTCTAAATAGAATTTCCCCACATTTTCTCCCTTAACGCCTTGGTGGACTGGTGGCTTCAGATGTTTGAGGTGTGGAGACTGTTCAGATGTTTGAGGTGTGGAGACTGTTCAGATGTTGGAGGTGTGGAGACTGTTCAGATGTTGGAGGTGTGGAGACTGTTCAGATGTTTGAGGTGTGGAGACTGTTCAGATGTTTGAGGTGTGGAGACTGTTCAGATGTTGGAGGTGTGGAGACTGTTCAGATGTTGGAGGTGTGGAGACTGTTCAGATGTTTGAGGTGTGGAGACTGTTCAGATGTTGGAGGTGTGGAGACTGTTCAGATGTTGGCAGGGCCGCGGGAAGTACACAAGCTTATTCAAACGCGAACCTGTGTTCAGCAGGATAATCTTCACACGTGAGGTCCACTTATTCGCGTTTGAATAAGACCCAATTTTAAGCATCGCGCCAAAAACCCATTCAAAAATCCCATAGGCAGAAACAGTGACTTCCGGGACTACAAAAATACGTCATCCATGCAGTACTCTATTGTGAATGAAAGTTTATGAGAAAAATGTTGCTCTTACTTTCGTCCTGACCCCGCCTCCTCTCTCTCTCTCCCTCCCTGTGTATTTCTTTAATGCAAAGTCAGTCAAACTCTGAGTCGGAAATAGTTATATATGATAACCCCCCCGACCGCCCCCCGCCCCCGGTCTCCCATGCAATCTCTCCAGTCCTCAGGAGAGATGAGACAGAAGCTGGAGGTTGACGTTTTGACTATGAAAATCAATCTAGACCACATAGCAAGCTTGTAGTGAAAACTATCTTTATTGCTGGCATGTCCTCCAACCCTGTGTGTGTGTGTGTGTGTGTGTGTGTGTGTGTGTGTGAGAGAGAGAGAGAGAGGGAGAGAGAGAGAAAGGGAGAGAGAGAGAGAGAGAGAGAGAGAGAGAGAGAGAGAGAGAGAGAGAGAGAGCCCTCTCTTTGGTGGGCAGGTAGGAGGATGAAAGCATCTTTTAGATGCAGGCAGCTAAGATTTTTCTGCAGGCGGCTCCCATACCTTTACCACCTCGCTTTGTAATATCACACACACGCACGCACGCACATACACACACAGACAGACACACACACGCACATACAAACAAACACACACACACACACACACACACACACATACACACACAGACACACACACGGACACACACACACACGCACATACAAACAAACAAACACACACACACATACACACACACACAGAGACACACACACACATACACACACACACACACACACACACACACACACACACACGCACATACATACAAACACACACACACACACACACCTCTGCAGCTCTCAGGGGTTAACCTCATAGCGGACTGTCTATGTCTTATCTCCCTTTCCTATCTACCAGCAGAAAGCTGAATTCAGGAAACAGACCTACAGCATAGAGACACTGCATGAAATAGGCCACGCCCATCACGGGGGAAAGCTCTCCATTCACTCCGATACAACAGCGTCATTTTCCTTGAATTAAACATAGCTAAAAGCTGTTGTGTGGTGGGCTGCACAGACAACAATTGTTTTTTTGTTTTGTTTTTGTACTCCCGAGCAAAACAAGGAAGCCATTGAGAATTGGCGAGAAGAAAAATGTGGATCTAGCTGTCAAGGAAGTAAGTTGGAGTGTTCATCTTCCGTATATATGATCTTTGTGTGCAACACGTGACATAGAGACACTGCATGAAATAGGCCACACCCATCACGGGGGAAATAGCTCCGTTCACTCCCATAGACCAGCATAATTTTCGTTGAATTAAACATAGCTAAAAGCTGTTGTGTGGTGGGCTGCGCACACAACAAATGTAAAAAATCACCAATTTAAGTTTTTTTGTACTCCCGAGCAAAACAAGGAAGCCATTGAGAAGAAAAATGTGGATCTAGCTGTCAATGAAGTAAGTTGGAGTGTTCATCTTCCGTGTATAAGATCTTTGTGTGCAGCACGCGACATATGAGAATGCCAGGATTGGGGGGGAGTTTCAGGAAGCACAAAGTCAGCAGACAAACGTTGTGATCAGCTCGTCTCCTTCGCAGTTCAAATGAATGAAGTAAACGCACACAACGTCTCATTATTTGACAGTAGCCAGTGCCTCCTAGATATCTGCAAAGCTATCTGTATCTAACGAGAGTTCCTTTGTTTGCCCGGTTAGCCACGGTTTGTTTTGCTAGAAGTTGGCATGATAGTTGGTGCCGTCTAGTCCTTTGTGCTTTCCCCCGTGTGGGGCGTGGTTTCTGAATGATGACGCACCCTGCAGTGTCTCTATGGTCTGTGTTTTTAGCCTCCCTGCTGACTTGGCTTTAAGCAGCTGTTTGCTGTCAAACACAAATCCCAAAACAAGAGTTTTCTCTTTCGACATGCCAACATCTATTTGATGGATATGTCATGTATTGCCTACTTTTGGGGGAAAACTCTAAATCATTCATAAACACATGGTGCTTATTATGAATGATTTAGATGCAGGCTGCCAGCTGATAAGACATACTGTACATTATGTTGTAACGGAGTCTACAGCACAAGAATTTCACACGTGATACTTGTACTACGGAGTGACAATAAAAATCTTGAATCTTGAATCTTGAAGATAGTCACTGGACAGGTTAGTCATGGTTTTAGTAGGGATTCTACACCAGGATTGGTAGATGAGACTGTGGCAGAGAACGCTGCTTTGGTGTTTCACTCCCTTGTTGTTTGTCCTCTCTTCAGATGCATTATTGAACACATCATCTGACTGTATTCATCTGCCTTGTACATCTGCCTGTATCATCTGCAGTGTTGGGACTAACGCGTTATTAAGTAACGCGTTACAGTAACTAAGTTACTTTTTGCGGTAACGAGTACTGTAACGAATTACTTCATCAGTAACGTAACGTACTTACAATTATTGCGGTTTAAACAGACTCGTTACTCGTTACTTCACGATTCTGTGCGGGACCTACAGCAGCGAGGGTAGAGAGGAAAATGCGAGTCTGACGGCGGTCTGATGAGGAAGTAGGCTAATCGTGCGGCACTTCTATACTTTCTAATGTTACTGGACCAAATTCTGATAGTGAAACGGGTAATTGTGCGTGAGCTGTATTGTGTACGGTAGCGGTGTTCACTTCACACCGCTCGGGCAGCTCGGCGAGTAAACAGCATGGAGCCCTCTCCTCCTCGCTCCTCGCTTCTCTCCCAGGCTCTCTGTCATCAGTGCCCTGCACCAGGCAAGCACGGGTCTCTCACTCACAGATTCCCCTCGCGTTGTGGCATTGGAGGGTGTTCACAGTGTGTTTCACGTTGTTTGGTCATGAAATGGGGAAACAAAATGCCTGCAAGTCTGTTGCCTTTTGGAGATTAACTATGGGGCAGCATAAGGGACAAAATTAAGACTACTGAGAAGCCGTCGGAGGCTATATCCTTGCCAAAGCCAGCTATGGATCTGGCCAATGATATGCCGGCACCGGCAACTGAGAGACCGTCGGTGAGAAATGAGAAGCCGACTATTCATTTGTCTTACCAAGCAATCCACTGGATCGGCTATTGGATCGGCTGGTCATTAGCTTGTCTAGGCTAGCTACTAGCTTGGAGAGGCTGGCAACCCACTGAATCAGCTATTGGATTGGCTGGTCATTAGCTTGTCTAGGCTAGCTACTAGCTTGGAGGGGCTGGCAACCCACTGGATCAGCTATTGGATCGGCTGGTCATTAGCTTGTCTAAGCTGGCTACTAGCTTGGAGAGGCTAGCAACCCACTGGATTAGTTATTGGATGGGCTGGTCATTCATTGGCTTTCCTAGGCTAGCTAACATTATATTAGCTTCTGAATTCTCTCATGTTTATTAGCAAACAAGCTGAGGTGGACAGTTGGATTTTTCTTTTCATTCCATCTTTCCTAGATTTCGTCTTCTATAGATGTGACCACTATGCTGCATATTGTATAAACTTTATTCCAGACTCAGGTCCATATAAAATACGTACAAAAACACAGACAGTACAATAAAAACAACACAACAAATAGGTTTAAAACACATACAGGCAGCTATTCCAGTGCTTCCAGAAGTGTGACATATATTTTGTGTCACTTTGTGCAGGCACCGCTAGGGCCATAATAACTCCATTCTTTGACTGGCTAAGTCGACACATAAAACTATAAATAAACTTTCTCAGAACAGCATGGAAAGTGGGCACATTACTGCTTACAAACATATGGCTAGCACTTGTCCATCTTGGATGCCTGAGTAAAATCCTAAATGCATCATTATATGCCACCTGGAGTTTTTTCATTTTTGCAACACTACTGTACCCACACCACAGTTGTGCTGTATACAATGAAGTACAATATGACCTAAACAAAGCAATCTTGACATCATCAGTACACTTATTCAATTTTCGTGCAAGCATGTTGGCTTGTGCATAGAGTTTACAGCATGTTGGCTTGTGCATAGAGTTTACAGCACTGACACAAGCATGTTGGCTTGTGCATAGAGTTTACAGCACTGACGCTGAATGTCATCATCATCACATAAATCATCTCTGATTATGTGGCCAAGATATCTGAATTTGTTCACAACACCAAGCACTTGGCCTGCTAGCACAAAAGAAGGAACCTTTGACTTCTTATCCTCCTTGGTTTTCACAATTAAAGTAACACTTTTTCAAATTAAACATATCATACTGCACACCGTAGCAGGAACAGATTCTAAGCAATTGCTGCAAACCAACACTAGAGAGGGACATGACCAGATCGTCCTATACCAGGTGATTAATTAGCCTCTCTCCCACCCTACATCCAGTTCTACACTGGTTTAACTGTCGAGACAGATCATGCAAATACAGATTAAGAAGTACAGGTGATAAAATTCCTCCTTGCTTCACCCCATACTTAGACAAAGTAAATTTCTTCGTATGTAATCGATTACTTACTGTGTAACTGTCAGTAGATGTCACCAACAAATAGCAGCACAGCTGCTGAGCTGAGAATTTAGTTTTCTTATTAGAATTTCCTCATTTCACTGGGCTGATTTACAACTGGTCATATCCCACCCATACATGTATTACATGGTCAATAAATACATAATTAACTATTTAAGTTGGCTCTGTATTTCCTTCTTTAATGCAACTGAAAAGATTGCATGACCTTCAGATTGATGACTGATTAGTATAGCCAAGTACAGGTGTTTTTCCTTCAGTGTAATTTTGTTACCTTTATAAAAATCTCACAATTCAATACCTTTACTTAATTGAGCACAGAACCTAAAAAACAACCTTTGGAAATGAGACTCGACTAGTCAACATGCTGGTGATACAATGAAAGCTAGGTCAGACTGTAAAACACAAGATGTGGTTTAAAATCATACAATACACTTCAGTACCATCTTGATTTGATGGCCCTTGAAGTTAAACTGCCTAATGTAGCTCTTCGCCGGCATAATTAGGTATGGAACCAAACAGCGTAGTAATACCTTGGTGTAACTGAGCGCTTTGCTGCAGTCATTCAGGTGACATTTCATGTTTCCAACTTGTCATGTCATTTTGAACTTCCACCTTAAAGGAGAATTTCGTTTTTTTTGAACCTGGACCCATCTCCTGCCATTAATTATGATTTGTCCACTCACCCGGCGATCCCCGTGGCGTATCTGGGCGTCCTAGCGTTGTTTTGAGATAAATAACGTCCAAGTCAGTCGTAAAGTGGAGTTGATTTGGGGCCAAGTGTGAGCCTGTATTTCCTGCATCTAAATAGCTATTTTTCTTCCCTTTTTCGCCAAATATCGCCATAATCTGATCCGTCAACATCCAGCAGAGTGTTATTTCCCCCCAGGCTGTTTCCTGAAGTCGCACAGGGATCAAATTACCTCAAACGTGATCTCTGTCACCAAGTCTCGTGAAGTCCCGCGATACTTTCCTGTCGACTGGCCAAATACAGGTACATGCTTTGCGGTGGTGGTTTTAGCGTAACCTATGTGGGGTTTGGCGTAACCTATGTGGGATTCGAAATAACGAAGGTTATGCCAAACCCCACATAGGTTATGCTAAAACCACCACCGCAAAGCGTGTACCTGTATTTGGCCAGTCGACAGGAAAGTATCGCGGGAC
The DNA here is from genome assembly GCF_964638095.1 of Poromitra crassiceps. Classification (NCBI taxonomy): domain Eukaryota; kingdom Metazoa; phylum Chordata; class Actinopteri; order Beryciformes; family Melamphaidae; genus Poromitra; species Poromitra crassiceps. The sequence continues at coordinate 45,066,465 of NC_139644.1, read as the reverse complement.
TTCACGAGACTTGGTGACAGAGATCACGTTTGAGGTAATTTGATCCCTGTGCGACTTCAGGAAACAGCCTGGGGGGAAATAACACTCTGCTGGATGTTGACGGATCAGATTATGGTGAGATTTGGCGAAAAAGGGAAGAAAAATAGTTATTTAGATGCAGGAAATACAGGCTCACACTTGGCCCCAAATCAACTCCACTTTACGACTGACTTGGACGTTATTGATCTCAAAACAACGCTAGGATGCCCAGATACGCCGCGGGGATCGCCGGGTGAGTGGACAAATCATAATTAATGGCAGGAGATGGGTCCAGGTTAAAAAAAAACCGAAATTCTCCTTTAAAGTGTACCATCAGTGGCCTATATGAGACAATGGTAATTCCTTAGAGCAAATCTAGGGTGGGCAATGTAGGCTGAGGGTAATGAATGAGACCATACCAAGGTAGTTTTATTAAGTAGTCAGCATTCATAACCAGAGATGGGGAGTTGAATTGCATCTAAGTTGCACATGGTGACTTTTATACTTGACCACTTGTCCTCAAATAATTGATACATGACTTGAGGTCTTGGCCTTGATGAGCAATCTTTAATTTTCAATTTCATGTTTGGTATGACAATGAGATGTTGGATGCAGAGGAGATTGTGGTCCAGGTATTTGCTGCCTGGTAGTATCCATGGCAGCAGGACAAGTGCCACTTGGTAGTAGAGTGATGTGTGTGCTTGGCCACTTCCGGCTCACTGGGAACCTGAGAAAAGGCAAGAGAGGAGGGAGAAATGTGTTTTGAGGGTAGAAAAACATAGCTTGGGTGATGGTACAAGGAGGAATGCCTGGTGACCACTGGCTGTGAACCAAGAAAAAGGCATGAGGAAGGAATAAATCACATATCCCAAACTGAGAAAGGAACCTATTTGTGAAAATCGCCCACAGATCAGACAAATAAGAAGGGGGGTGGTGGGGGGGGGGGGGGGGGGGGGGGGGCATAATGTTTAGTACAAGACAAAAGCTAAATGGAACAAGGCTGTATAATATCTATTAGGGCTAACCCCAAAGCTTCAATCATTGCCATGGTAATTGCCTTTCAAATCAGTATTTGGATACCTTGTGTGTGTTTTTCAAAAAAATAATTATAATACATTATTTATTATGAATCAACATTCATTATTATTACTTTTTCTGTCTGACCTCACACAAGGACATTTAACATTAGTAATAGTTTTGTGCATCACAGCTGACATCTAACGTTACCCAATGTCACTGGAGGGGGGTGGGCTCTGCACCCTGGGAACTGAAGTGACAAGTAGAGAGGACAATGTAAATACTCATAGAGAATATACTGTAAGAATCAAACAAGCACAATGCTAAAAGAGCCATCCATTCAATCCTCATCCATTCATACCTGGCCCTGTTAACCTGCAGCTCCTGGTGGCACCCCAGTGTGAGAGCCTCTGGATCTGGAGGGGCAACAGCACCTGAGGGACAAACTGCAACACCTTCACCAGAGCTGGATACAGGTCTCTGAGGGAAGAAACCCACAAGTTGAGAGGATTAGAGGTTTACATAATGCCAGCTCATATTTTATATCTTGACTTGAAAATTGATAACTCTAGTAAATTAGTGGGTAACCCTTTATTTTACAGGTACCCTAGTTACATATGAACTATTTGTAATTACACATGAACACCAAATGTAATTACACAATTATAAATGATGTTCATATGTAGTTACATTGTAACAGACCTGTAAAATTGAGTGAGTCTGTTCAACTGTAGTTCATATGTAGTTACATTGTAACGGACCTGTAAAATGGAGTGAGTCTGTTCAACTGTAGTTCATATGTAGTTACATGATAACAGACCTGTAAAGTGGAGTGAGTATATTCAACTGTAGTTCATATGTAGTTACATTGTAATGGACCTGTAAAGTGGAGTGAGTCTATTCAACTGTAGTTCATATGTAGTTACATGGTAACGGACCTGTAAAGTGGAGTGAGTCTATTCAACTGTAGTTCATATGTAGTTACATGGTACCGGACCTGTAAAGTGGAGTGAGTCTATTCAACTGTAGTTCATATGTAGTTACATGGTAACGGACCTGTAAAGTGGAGTGAGTCTATTTAACTGTAGTTCATATGTAGTTACATGGCACTGGACCTGTAAAGAAGCTCTGGCCTGGGACAGAGATTGCTAAAAGCTAGTGGGGGATTTAAACCACTGAACTTCAGATTGCAAAGCAGGCGGTTTTAACCACTCAGCCACGAGGGCTTTCCAACTTTCTTAGTGGAGTTTGGGAGGATAACTGTATGTCAGTCAGATGTAGTTGTCACTTCCTAGCTTTGTTATTATAAGCATAGACTTGGGGAAAAATGTTGATACTTTGTTAGTTGTAGCTTGAAAGACAGGCAATATTGATTAATGTGAATGCATTTCTGCAGTGTGACTGTGCCAGCCCCCCCCATGAGCTGTAAATGGCTCATGGGACAATTTACACCACAATTCAGAAAATTATTAGAATGTATTTTTTTATTTAAAATCTTTAAATATAACTAAATGTTTCTAGAGCACAGTGCATACAATTTATTTAGCAAATAGGGGGAGTTCCCCCCTTATGCGGATTAGGGGATTTATAGACTTGGGGGGGGGGGGTATAGACTTTGAGGAGAGATGATTTGGGGGTCTGCTGACCAAAGGGGTCTTTGAGGGGCTTCGACTGGGTCCCCAACAAATTGAGAAATTGGGAAATTGATGGGGAAATGACTCATTTACAATAAGCTAACAATTAGAATGTAGAAGAATGGCTATTTTGATTATAGTTTCACTGTTACCTCTATACCTACAATACTTTTATTAGAATTTTTGTATTGGAATTCTGGACAAAATCATACCTACAACTAAATAAAGTATCAATATTTTCCCCCAAGTCTCTGTGTATAATAACAAAGCTATGAAGTGACAGCAACTACATCTGACTGACATACAGTTATCCTCTTAAACTCCACCATGAAATTTGGAAAGCCCTCGTGGCTGAGTGGTTAAAGCCGCTTGCTTTGCAATCAGAAGTTCAGTGGTTCGAATCCACCACTGGGTTTTAGCAATCTCTGTCCCAGCCGGGAGCTTCTTTACAGGTCCAGTACCATGTAACTACATATGACCTACAGTTGAAAAGACTCACTCCACTTTACAGGTCCGGTACCATGTAACTACATATGAAATACAGTTGAACAGACTCACTCCACTTTACAGGTCCGGTACCATGTAACTACATATGAACTACAGTTGAACAGTCTCACTCCACTTTACAGGTCCGGTACCATGTAACTACATATGAACTACAGTTGAACGGTCTCACTCCACTTTACAGGTCCGGTACCATGTAACTATGAACTACAGTTGAACGGTCTCACTCCATTTTACAGGTCTGTTACAATGTAACTACATATGAACTACAGTTGAACAGACTCACTCCATTTTACAGGTCTGTTACAATGTAACTACATATGAACGTAATTTAGAACAATTGGTAATAACTGTGTAATTACATTTGGTGTTCATGTGTAATTACAAATAGTTCATATGTAACTAGTGTACCTGTAAAATAAAGGGTTACTGTAGGGGCTTAGCCACAATCTCCAGGTGGCAGGAAGATCCTAGTCCTGCTCAACTAACCTACACTGTACTCCAAGCTAGTAGCCAGCTTAGACAATCTAATGACCAGCCAATCCAATAGCTGATCCAGTGGGTTGCCAGCCCCTCCAAGCTAGTAGCTAGTCTAGACAAGCTAATGACCAGCCGATCCAATAGCTGATTCAGTGGGTTGCCAGCCTCTCCAAGCTAGTAGCTAGCCTAGACAAGCTAATTACCAGCCGATCCAATAGCCGATCCAGTGGATTGCTTGGTAAGACAAATTAATAGTCGGCTTCTCATTTCTCACCGATGGTCTCTCAGTTGCCGGTGCCGGCATATCATTGGCCAGATCCATAGCTGGCTTTGGCAAAGATATAGCCTCCGACGGCTTCTCAGTAGTCTTAATTTTGTCCCTTATGCTGCCCCATAATTAACTGCTATTAAAGGCAGCCGCGACGAGCAGCTGCTTTGGGGCTCTGCTCTGTCCCTATAATATCTGCAGCGCTGGGCTCTGCTGCTCACTGTCACTCTGCTGTTACAAAGGGTAACCACAGTCAGTGTTTATGTTGTTCAGTCAGGATATTATAGACTACTACTGATACAGGTGTTAATTATACACTGCCAAAAGTGTACTGGCTACTTTTTGAAGGCAACAATAAATATGCCTCAATGCCTAAATGTTGTGTTTTCTTGTTCCACTACTTTTCGTCGTAGTGATAATGGGTACAATGATCAAATTTGACAGTTGTCTACACTGTGCTACAGCAACCCCAAAATAATGTGTGCATTATTAAGAGAATTGAGAGTTTAAAAAAAGTAACTCAAAAGTTACTTTCCTAGTAACTAGTTACCTGGAAAGTAACGAGTAACTTAAAGTAACTAAGTTACTTTTCAGAGCAGTAACTAGTAACTGTAACTAAGTTACTAATTTAAAGTAACTTGCCCAACACTGATCATCTGTCATGAGCATAACATCCTGTTTGTCCTGCAACATCAACATCAAGGGATTCAAACTTTTAATAAACCCCCTGGAAAGTTCCTCTGGTCTTCACTCTAATCGGTGTCCCACTTGCTGAGGCTAAAAGAGTTAACCACATTTAGTAGTTTTTAGAATTAGGCTATTGGGTGATTAACGTTCATGCATATAAATAATTTGTGCATATAAATTAATTAAACAACAAATCTCCCGGCCAGATGCATAGATTTCCTCAAGTGCAAAGTGCACATTTGAATGTTTTTTTTCCCTCCCGGTACCTGTCTGTTTTGTATTGTGAAAATGATTAGATAAAAATGATGAGGATGAGAGTGTTCTATTATATATTCAAGAGATTGTCAACCTGGCTGTAAATAGCCTTTCCCAGCGTTTAATATTACCTCGATCACAATTTGACAGATTACTTTTGTGTGATGTGCAAACAGGGCAGGCATTCACTATTTGGCACAGCGCCACCCCATGTTATAATGCTGTGATTTTTCAAGGAGTGGAGAATTGCTTTCTGAAATAATGTAGCCTGCCTTGCATGAACACTGTGGTTCCTGCTAGGGCATTCACAGACTAGTCGACTAGTCGACTAGTAAAACCACTAGTCGACACTGTGCTTAGTAGTCGACTAGTCGTTTTATTAAAAAAGAAAAAAAAAAAAAAAAAAATCTTTAAGAAAGAACATGAGGTATTTACATGATATACATGGACTATCATATCCGTATCCCATATCCCCCACAAAGAACATCAAAACACAACAAAACAAAACAAGAAAACTGCATAAGATACACAATAATCCAAGAACAAACAAGACTATTGGACAAACAACCCAACAAAAACAATTCACTAGTCGTGAATGCCCTCGTTCCTGCAGCACACTACAGCGTCAGCACACCACAACATATCCACCTCCCCCTCTCCCCCGTCACCCCCCACCACACACACGTGTGTCGGGTTGTCTGAAAGGGTACACTCCAGGTCATGTCTGTCCAGGGAATGCTTTGCCTCAACTACCCTGAGATAATAATGTCTGTCCGGGGAATGCTTTGCCTCAACTACCCTGAGATAATCCAGAGTTTGTGTCTGAAAGTGACTCATGATGCTCTCTTTCTCTGCCAGCAGCAGCCTTTAGGCTGGACTGTCTGCCTGGCAACAGGTGATGCAGGTCATGTGAGCAGTGTGTAGCTCCTACATTGTTCCTTTTCAGTTTAGTGTCTCGCAACCCAACAGAGGAACATGGCTTCATATTTTCTGCTCTTCTTCATCAGTCTGTATGGAGCAGGTAGGATTAATACATCAAAACCTGATCAAGATCATACGGGGGATTATATTCTTTAGTTTGAATGAAAATTTCAAATGCTATTATATTTACTGTATATCTGTGACACTTAGAACATTCATTTTGTATTTGATCTCCAGATGCATTTGAGGAATTGTGGGTGGACCGCTGTGTGTTCAACTCCTCTGAGTTGAAGGACATCGAGTATACAGCATCAACATATTACAACAAGGTTGAGCTCGCCAGGTTCAGCAGCAGTGTGGGGAAATTTGTTGGGTACAACAAGCAAGGGATGGAGATGGCAGAGTACTTTAACAACAATACTGAAAATCTGTTGCATTTGGCGATGGAAAAGTTCACCTTGTGCAAAACCAACATTGATGTTATATATGCTTATTATATGACAGGTGAGCTGCTCTTCTCTATAAATACACAATGCATTAAACCTAAATGCATTAATAAAAGACACATCACTAATTGAATCATTACCACAGAGCTCTGAGTCTTTGACTTTTAATTTCAAGATAAATTAATCCAATTGGAAATATATTCTGGCAGATTTTAATGTTTCTACTAAATCGAGTTTATGTATACGTAGATACATTTAGAATAGAGTGATTACTTATAGGTATGCTGTCAACCTGTTTCCTTCTATGAAATATCTACTGTATATTGATTGATACATCTGTTGATCAGTCAAATCATTCCATGTAAAAAAAAATATTGAGAACATTGTTAGTCAAGTATGTTAATAGTTTCTCACACATATTACTTCACCTAAAAAAAACTTTAAATACAATTGCAGGAAAATAACATTTACATGAAAGGTCTTTCATTATTATGTTATGTATTATGTATTATTATGATGATATTTTTCTCATTCAAATTTGTTGTCTATAAACTCTGAACCAGACTGAAGTAAGTGATGACATCTGGTGGCAAGACACTGATATTGCAACTAGTAGTACTATAATTACTGTAACCATAGACTGTACAGTGTAACCAGTGATGGGCAAGCTACTCGGAAAATGTAATACCAGTTACTCCAGTTTCAATCTGGGAACCCAGAGTCTATTTTTATTTGAAAAAAGAGCTCTACCGTTTTCCCCAGCTTCCTGTAAAGCGCGCCTCTCCTGCCACCATCACTTTCTTTTCTGCATCTGTGCTCCACTGTCTGTCAGTCAACAGACTAGAGCATTGCGGTTGTCGTTGTGGCATTATTTTCTCCTTTCTGTTCACTTGGCCCGCTTTATACTTGCAAAAGTTGCCATTCTCGTCTTTCCTTTTCCTCTCCTTGCAGACCCCGAGGTGACTGCCCAGTGCCCGGTCAATAGTTATTGTTATTTTTTTGTTTTTGCTCCAAGTGAAATGTTGTATGGTCACTCATGATTCAGTAGGTCACAGGTTTGGTTGGTCCCAGCCTTAAAACTTGTTATATAAGGATAATGTATATTAGTAATGCCTGGGAAAGAAGAAAAAATATGCAGTTTGTATAGGTTTGTAACGAATATGTTCTATTTTTCTATATGACACCGTGTGTCCTTTTGTTTGCTATCTTGCATTCTGAAATATGGAAGCTGAAGTTCTGTAAACCACAGTTTTGTATCTGTTTTTGTCGTGTCTCATAAGCCCATACGGGCTGGGCACCATTGGTGTGTGACACGTAAATAAAGAAATCAATCAATCAAAAATATAGAGGTGAGCCTGTGAAATTGCACACATTGAGACCTTTCAGAGAGGTAGTTTACAAACCAGCCCACAGATATACCAAATCAACGTATGTTTCAGAATAAGCTGGTCAACAGTATCAACATCAGATGTGGAACAACCAAAGGGATAAAGAGGAAGTTATTTTGATTCTAGGACATACAGATCAGAAGTTTTCAGCGTTGCTTGTTATAGTGCCAATACACATGGGTTTCGTACACTCAGTAGCGGATCAGATTTAAAAAAAAAGAGTTTCTGGAACCTAATTATAATAACACTGTGTCCTCCAGTGAAACCTTCCATCAGGCTGACCTCAGTGGCACCCTCTGGTGTGAAACACACGGCCATGTTGATGTGCAGCGCCTATGACTTCTACCCCAGACTGATCAATGTGACCTGGCTGAGAGATGGACAGGAAGTCACCTCTGATGTCACTTCCTCTGAGGAGATGTCGGATGGGGATTGGTTCTACCAGTTCCACTCCTACCTGGAGTACACGCCCAGGTGAGTCCAAATCACCTGGAGTACATGCCCAGTTAAGTCCAAATCCACCTGGAGTGCACACCCGTCAAGACCCACCTGGAGTACACACTCAGGTGAGTCCAGATCCACCTGGATTACACCAACCAGGTGAGTCCAGTTTCACCTGGAGTACACACCAACCAGGTGAGTCCAGTTTCACCTGGAGTACACCCCCAGGTGAGTTCTGATCCACCTGGAGTACACCCGCAGGTGAGTCCAGATTCATTTCAGTTCCCTTTATTTTACAATTAATTAAAATGAATTGAAACATTGTACATCATGATAAAACAACATCTATCTAAAATCAAGTTGACAATCAGATCCACCTGCACACACCTAGGTGACTCCGGATCCACACAGTTTAGTCCAGTCCTGAAATGTGACACTAAACAAAACTGTCTGTGTTGAACAGATATGGAGAAAATATCTCCTGCATGGTGGAGCATGCCAGCCTGTCCGCTCCTCTGATCGAGGACTGGGGTAACTACCTGTCTTCCTGTCTGTCTCCCTGTCTGTCTGCCTGCCTGCCTGCCTGCCTGTCTGTCTGTCTGTCTGTCTGTCTGTCTGTCTGCCCGTCTGTTGACATGTCTCTCTCAACAGATCCATCAATGCCTGAGTCTGAGAGAAACAAGATAGCCATCGGAGCCTCGGGGCTGGTTCTGGGTCTGATCTTTTTTCTGGCTGGATTCATCTACTACAGGAGGAAGGCCCAAGGTGAGTCTACTAGACCAGTTTAGAACAGTCTAAACCAGTTCAGACCAGTTCTGAACATTTCAGACCAGGGCTCCATCCGAATAGTCACTCCTCCTAACTCCTTTTCCTACCATTTCTTTGACCTTGTCGGAAGTAAAACACGCAGTAGTAGAATGCACAAGGTAGGTGTAGGTGCTGTAGGTAACACATTGACTATACATAAGTACCTCATACAACCATCTACTGTAGGTAATACACTGACTATCCATAAGTACCTCATACAACTACCTACTGTAGGTAATACACTGACTATCCATAAGTACCTCATATAACTATCTACTGCAGGTAATACACTGACTATCCATAAGTACCTCATACAACTACCTACTGTAGGTAACATATTGACTATCCATAAGTACCTCATATAACTATCTACTGCAGGTAATACACTGACTATCCATAAGTACCTCATACAACTACCTACTGTAGGTAACACATTGACTATCCATAAGTACCTCATATAACTATCTACTGTAGGTATAAGGCACTGAGTATCCATAAGTACCTCATACAACCATCTACTGTAGGTAAGGCACCGACTATCCATAATTATACCATGGTCTGGGTGAATACTCGATTCTGATTGGCTGCAGGGTGTCCATTAAAAAGTGATAATGTACAGTTGGTAAAGTCGTTCAGCCAAATGGTCTGCTCACCATTCATATCAATATTAAGTATTTATTATTAAGTATTTAAATCACCCCTGTGTGCTCAGTTTATCAAAAATAACTATTATTTACAATTTTGATTTTCGTTTCGGAGATTTCCCTCCTGACAGAATCTTCATTGCGAGCAGAGCGATCTATAATGGAGAGTTCCGACATATCCATTCACTCCAAGGACCCGTTTTTTTACCTCACAAAGTTACAAGAAGTAAGGTTCTGGATTAAGCAGGGCTATCAAGTTACAGCAAAATGGACCCTTTGTGATGTACTTTGAAAGGGTCAGACGTTTAAAAAATTCTAATTGTATATTATCAGCTTTATTTATGCATCCAAACGTAGCGCAAGCCCCCTTCCTGGCTAGTCATTTGGCTACATGGTTAATCATTTTCGACCTCCGCTGACGCAACTCTCCGACTTAATCGCTCTGCTCCCCCTGACTGCTTTCACTTCCTGAAATATCTTCGCCTGTAAATGTTAATATACTTGGCCAATACGTACGTAACATACAAAATAAAGCAAGCGCCCAAACAGCAAACAGTAATGTCTTAATTTAATGTAGAATGCAAAACACCCGCATTCCTGTGTCGGCTTTAAAAAGGAAGGTGCTGCCTGGTTCCCTGTTACCAGGAAGGTAGGAGGCACTATTTTATTTCGCGGAAGACTTTGACTTATGAATAAGCCATTTAAACAGCCATTTAGATTGCTTTATTTATTACACATGGAAATATAAATGACTGGTCTTGTTTTGTTGGCAAGTGACCATGGTATAAGCGGGTCAATGCCCTTCGAGGTGTCCATTATCACTTTTTAAGGGACTTCGCTGAAGCAACCGGTCCTCGGCTGTGCCTCGGCCCGGTTCTCGCTTCAGCGTCGTCCCTTAAATTAACCCGCTTATATCATGGTCACTTGCCAACAAAACAAGACCAGTCATTTATATTTCCAATGTACACCTCGTCGGGCATTAACCCTTATGTACCTCATACAACTATCTACTGTATAGAGGGTATGGATGTGATGTCACAGAGGCAGAAGTCACTGTGCCCACTGAGTCAGAGCAAGACTGAGCTTGAATGCAGTAATCAGCCTAGATAACTGACACCTGCTGCTCAGGGAGGAACTTGACACTCATTTTGACACTCATTCCCGATTGAGGGGGCGTGTTCCAGTGGGTGTGCATACCCTCTATAGGTAAGGCACTGACTATCCATAAGTACCTCATACAACTATCTACTGTAGGTAACACACTGACTATCCATAAGTACCTCATACAACCATCTACTGTAGTACAAACATAAAAGTCCAAAAGCATTGGAGTAAAAACAACACAACAAAAATAAATAAAAACAAACAAGTGAGTCAAGGCTCACTCAATATTCATGTCAATCAAATTAACAGTATCAACTCTTCTCATAAACAAAATAAATGTATCGGTCTTCCTGAGTAATTGCACCAGCAAAAACACTTATCCTGACCTTATTTTTACCATACTCACAATAAACCATCATATTATAATTGAAATACTTGATTACAATATATAATACATAATACATACCATAATACAAATTCCTTACATGTTGCACAATTAACAAATCAGTAAATCAAAGACCAAAATCTATCTTATTATTCATAACTGCAATTTTTAACTTTTTTTTAAACATACATTTTGTTCCTTACCATAGTTATATTTCTCTGTATTTTATTCCAGTAAGCAACTGCTCTATACATTACCGTCTTTTTCAGTGCATTTGTTTTTGGTAGAGGTAGAGTAAACCGTGAATCTAATGCTTGCCTTGTGGTATATCCATGTCTAGACTTAGTTGGGTCCAGTTGTGCGTACAAGCCCTCTGGTTTCCCAGTATTCCAGATGTTAAATAATACAGTTACAAGGCTACATGCTATCCTTCGTTCCACTGTCATCCAGGACAGAGCGGCATGCATCCCACCAACACCGCTCCTGCAGAGCAGCGTAGAGCGAGGCGTGCCGCCCTGTTCTGAGCGAGCTGGAGTCTGTTCAGGTCAAGCTTAGAGGCATTTGACCATATGGCTGGACAGTAGTCCAAGCGTGATAAGACCAAAGATTGTAGTACAAGCCTCGCTGTACTATTAGTCAACAGATTTCTACACCTTCTGATCATTGAGGTACAACAGCTCATTTTAGACACCATGTTATTGATGTGTTTCGACCAAGAAATTGTTTCTTGAATTACCACACCCAACAGCTTGGCCTCTCTGACCTGTTCGATATCTACACAGTTGAGAACGATTTAGTTTTGGATTTGATCTAGATGCATATCTGGAGACTATCATTATACTTTTAGTTTTTGTAACATTTCATTTTAATTTATTTTCACTTACCCAGTTGGAAACAAGCATCAATTCATCTTGCAGCAGTCTATTAACAGACTCTGATTTATCCGCAGCGACATACATGGTGGTGTCATCTGCAAAGATTTCCATTCATGCATTTTTAAGTACAAATGGCAAGTCATTAACAAAAATTGCATATAATAAAGGACCGAGGCAGCTTCCTTGGGGTACTCCCACGGAAGTCCCTCATTTCAGACATTGTGCCATTAAACATAACGCATTGTCGTCTGTTAACTAAATAGTTTTTTAACAGTTTAATTGAAGATTCTTTGAATTTATATGCCGATAGTTTCGTTAGTAGGAGATCATGATCTATAATATCAAATGCTGCGCTAAAATCCAGAATAAGAATAAGTACCTCATACAACCATCTACTTGTAAGGCACTGACTATCCATAGGTACCTCATACAACCATCTACTGTAGGTAATACACTGCCTATCCATAGGTACCTCATACAACCATCTAATAGGTAATACTGTACACTGGCTATCCATAAGTACCTCATACAACTATCTAGGTATAAGGCACTGACTATTCATAAGTACCAACCATCTACTGTAGGTAAGGCACCGACTATCCATAAGTACCTCATACAACTATATACTGTATAGGTAAGGCACTGACTATCCATAAGTACCTCATACAACTATCTCCACTCCGTCCCTAAAATAAAATAAAAATCAGCAGGTGCAGAGAGCTGGCTCCATTGAAATCTTCAAAACTAGACTCAAAACCCATTTATTTTCCCAATCATATGGTTGTGCTTGATGGTTGTGTTTGATGATGTCATTCTCTGGAAATATTTATTAGCTGTTGAGTATATACAATCCTGAATTGCTGAGCGTGCTGTCTCAAGCCAGCAATATCAGTATAAACTTAGGACTTGACCTAATTTAATAATATGGCATGAGTCGACCCAGGAGCTTAGATAGAAAATCTAATAGCTGGTGAATAAACTTAGTCCTGAACTGCTGAGGGGCCTATCACAAGCCAGCAGTATCAGTCTAAACTTAGACCTAGACTACCTAGACCTGAATTAGCAGTATAGTATTAGTCATCCTAGTACAGTGATCCTCACTATTTCTTCGATGAGAGCCGCACTGGCAGGACAAAGTCAATAGGAGAGCCACTTTTACCGCATAACACCAAAAGCCACCCCAACCAAGCACATCTGCCTACCATTTTTTTGTTTTATTGTTTTCCACACACACACACACACACACACACACACACACACACACACACACACACACACACACACACACACACACCTACACACACACACACACACACACACACACACACACACACACACACACACACACACACACACACACACACCAGTTTCCCCTAGAAAATCTTTCAGGCCTGGAGGGATTTCGAAACGTACCCCGACCACAACGGTGGGGGCCGTCGGTGGGGGCCGTCGCTGCGACGCTGAGTTTTAGCTAACCTGTTCACATCTATGTTCGCAATGGCATCCCAAGTATCATCATACTATTATGGGATGCGATGCGAACAGTTGTATTATGGGATGTGCGTTTCCCAGGCAACAGCACTGGTGGCGTTGCCTGGGAAACGCACATCCCATAATACAACTGTTCACATCGCATCCCATAATAGTATGATATAGTTTTGGAACAACACAGCTGGCACAATACTCCTAAAAGCAAAATGCTTATTGTTTTGAATGATTTGGCACCTTCTATTACTGTCAACACCAGTATTGTTGTATTGTAATAATATGCCATAAAGGTTTATTGAAATTTTGGGGAGAGCAGGGGAGATTTTTTTTTTTTTTTTTTTTTGCAATTTCTTAGAGCCGCCAACTAAAGCTTCGAGAGCCGCCAGCGTCTCGCGAGCCGCGCAATGAGGGACTAGGTCCTAGTAGCATGGACAGAATATCTATAATATCCGCTGAATAAACCTAGTCCTGAACTGCTGAGCGGGCTGTCACAAGCCAGCAGTATCAGTATAAATCTAGACTTGACCTTGTAGTATAGTATCAGTTGTCCCAGCAGTATAGACAGGAAATTATTAGCTGCCAAACTTAGTTCCACCTCTGCGCAGATTCCTCCGTACTGGCTCTCCCCTCTTCTCTCTCTCCGCCTCAGGTGTCCTTCATTGGCCTGACATACACCCCCGCCACCGCAGCCCTCGATCCGATCATCATCGTCCTGGCCACCTGTCGTCACTCTGGCCCATCTACCCACTACTCCTCCCCCCCTTCCTCATCATCACCACCGACCCCTATCCTCATGATCCTGGCCACCTGTCGTCACTCTGGCCCACCTACCCACTACTCCTTCGCCTGCCTGATGCCTTCCCGCCACTTCCCCGACCTCATCATCACCACCGACCCCTATCCTCTCTTCTTGGTCGATGCCACCAATGTGGACACATGATCCCTCAGATCACCCTTTTCACCTAGCTAATTAGCTAGTATCCCTTTGAACTTACAAACACTTACAGACTCACAGTCTCAGACTTACAGACTAAATTTTGGTCTCTACATTTTTACATTTTCAACTTTCTTCCCTGATCTTAGGATCATTTCAAGACACAATTATTGTATTCCTTTTGTTGGACTCCTACTTACATTTCCATTTTCTGTTCCTTTGTAAATTTTATCTCTATAATCTGAAACTCTGTAAATGGTTTAGCCCGGCATCTTCTTGGCCTATCCCGGAGGGGGGTCCCCAGATGGAGTCCGTAGTTGGGCCCCTACAGTATCGGCCCTCACAAGGTTCCTCCTCAGCCAACAAGTCACTGAGGCAATCCATGTGGTGGAAAGGTTTCCTTGCGCGCACTGGGGGTGGAGGGGGCTCCGCTGTGTCCCGGCCTGGCCTTCTCTCGGGGGCCGGGGTGGGGGGCATCGGTGCTCTCAACACTGGTCGAGGGATGCCGGTAGGTTAGAATAGCTTAGCGATCGATTAGCTATAGCCTAACTATAGGCTGTAGACCTGTAGTGTCCAGGCTAAAATCGGACTAGAGCAGAATAGGACAGGGCAGACTAGACTGTAGATTAGCTAGATTCCTAGTTCTAGTTCTAGATAGCTCCGATTAATGGCTAGAGTACCGTAAAATACCAATTAGAAGCCGACTTCCAAATTGCCGCGGGTCCCAATTTGACGCCCGGTTAGTTTTTTCAATGTTTTCTTTTTACCTTTGCGACATCCTGTTGAATGCATCTCCCAAACACAACGATGAAGAAAAATCGGATGAAGAAGACGAACAACGAGGAAACGGGAACAACGAGGAAAAAAAACACATGCACGAAACTTGCTGATCAAAATTCGTTTTCCGTCAACATCTGATGATTCTGAAAATTGTGTAGGCATTTCCTGAAGATTTTTATACACTAAAACCGACATCTCTGGTGTAATAATTATTTTGAGAAATGTGCCTATGGTATATTTCCCGCATGCAACAAATAATCTGCTCACATGATGATCATGTTCTCTCACCTTCAGCGGAGAAAGTTTAGTGGTAAATACCGGTAGGTCACAGTTCAGCTCAAATTTTATTTGATTTCATGTACAGGCCAGAACTGGCATGCAATGTGCTCTGCTGCGCTGAGAGGGGGGCGCGGCTCTCCCCATAGACAATTCAATCGTGTGGGGTGCTGTAGCCAACTCATTAAAATAAATGGTTTAAATAAACAATTTCATACTATTTACAATCTTTGCTGAGCAATATTTTTGTACAAAAATAATTAAAGCAGGTCCCAAACTGCCGCAGGTCCCATATTGACACGGGGTCTGGCTACATATTTTGTCAATTAACGCCCGGGCTAATAATTGGTATTTTACGGTAGTCAGATTTTCTGATTTGCTCCCCCCCTTTTTCCTGCTTTCTCCTCTCTCACACTCTAAAGCATGGCACTCATTCTACTCTAAAGCATGGCATCCCCTCCTTTCCTGTTCTCTCCTCTTACTCTCTCTCATACTCCCCCTGCTCTCCCTCCCCACCTCCTCCCCATTCTCTTTCTCTTTCCCCCTCCCCTGCTCCTTTCCCACCTCTCCTTCCCTGCTCTATCCTCCCCCACATTTCCCATTCCCTCCCCACCTCCTCCCTTTCCCTGCTCTCTCCTCCCCCACATCCCCACGCTCTCCCTCCCTTCTCCCTTCTCTTTCCCCCTTCCCCTGCTCCTTCCCCACCTCCCCCCCTTCCTGAACTCTCCTTCCCCACTATTCTAAAGCATGGCACCCATTATCTTTATCTTTCCCCACCTCTCCTTCCCTGCTCTCTCCTCGTCCACATTTCCCCTTCCCTCCCCACCTCCTCCCTTTCCCTGCTCTCTCCTCCCCCACACCCCCCCGCTCTCCCTCCCTCCTCCCTCATCCTCCTCCCTCTTTCCCCCTTCCCCTGCTCCTTCCCCACCTCCTTCCCTTCCCTGCTCTCTCCTCCCCCACATTCCCCATTCCCTCCCCACCTAATTACTTTCCTGCTCTCTCCTCTCTCACATTCCCCCTGCTCTCCCGCCCTGCTCCCTCCCCACCTCCTCCCTTTCCTGTTCTCCTCCCCCACTATTCTAAAGCATGGCACCCATTCTACCCTAAAGCATGGCACCCATTATATTCTATATTTCTATATTTTCTATATTTCTTTATCATTGTTCAATGTATTATTATTACTACTGTAATTGCGACTGTTCTGTCAGCTATAATTAGCTAGACATATTTTCTGTGAAGTCCTCTGAGACATGCTTGTGAATTAGGGCTATACAAATAAACTTGACTTGATCTGCTGGCCACTGAGCAGCTCCATTTTAGGCAACAATGCGGTTAATTTACAACTTTTTCAGGGGAGGTTTTGCTAGCATAGAAAGGTTAGCAGAGTAGCCAGCGAGCGTTTTCCGGTCACGTCATGCTAAATGGTGAAATTATTGAAATTACCCAAAATTATTTTTAGGTTTTTGCCTGGAACAGCTGTGAGATCCATAATAATCAGTGTTGGGGGTAACTTATTACAAAAGTAACATATTACATGTAATATATTACTTTTAGCAGTAACTCACCCACATGGAAAGAATCTATATGTACCCTATATGTTTTAATATAGGGCCACATATAGTTTTCCCATATATGGTGCATACATAAAATTGGCCGTTTTCCTATATTATATGTACATATAGGTACCTATATGTATAGGTACATATATGTACCTATATGTACATATAATATAGGAAATCGGCCAATTTTATGTATGCACCATATATGGGAAACCTATATGTACATATATGTACCTATATGTAGGATTAAAAAAAATAAAAATAGCAGCGCACACAGAATTCGAACCCCGTTCTCCAAGGTTCAAGCCGTGCGCTCTAGTGCTGAGCTATACATTTTCTTATACTAACCAGAGAGCCGGGCACATTATATACTCTCTCGCACACAACGTAGACCACAATTGTCAGCGATCGGGAAGTTATTTTATGTGATGCGTACGATCGTAACAGACTAAAATTATGTTGTGTGTGTGTGTGCATCTATAGTCTGTAGGCTGTACGGCTTCAGAGGTTAACTTCATTTAACACCAGAGACTCAGGAGGTAGGCCTACACAGAGCCTCGTATAGTCTGTTACAATAACATAGTGTGCCCAGAGCACCTCGTTCCGCACTTGGTGCAGACCGGTGCAGACTTGCTTTGGTCTAGTCAGTCACAGCTAGTAAGTACTTGCGCATGCTCGTTGCTGCAGGAACTGAATTCATTATTTTATAGTATTGCGCTAAACTATTAACCATAGTTGTGTCCTGGAAGCTTTTTGCTGGCACCACATAGCCTATAGTCCCATATTTATGATATTTCATGTGACATAAAATGCGTTGAAATGTAGTTTTCGTGTAGATCAGATTTCAACTCTCAGTTACACAATAAAAGACAATAAAATGCCAATTCACACACTATCAATATTGTCTCTATTCCAAACTACAACAAATGTTTTAACAATATGATGAACCAAATTGTGTTTTTTTACACGTTTACGTTGTAACCGCATTTTAGCCGGTTGAAAAGAGGGTGAAATTAGGTCTTAGACGTTCAAACCCAATATCACCCAGATTTAAACTAAAAATCAACGTTGAAAAAACGTTTTGTGCTCGCTGGGTATATATGGATTATGACACAGTGTATACAAACAGATTTGTAAATGACCTATATAGGAGGCATATACCTTGTATTGTGTACATATATGGCCTATATGTGGATATAAAGAAGTGAGACCTATATGACCTGTATTATGAACATATAGGGCCTTTATGTGTATATAAAGAAGCTATATAGGAGACATATATGCCCTGTATGTGCACATATAGTACCTATATGTTGATATAAAGAAGCTATTGGAGACCTATATGCCCGGTATATGCACTTATATGCACCTGAATCTGGCCTATATGCAACCTATATGCGGCATAAATGTGGCCTATATGCGCATATATGCACCTAAATCTGGCCTATATGCAACCTATATGCGGCATATATATGGCCTATATGCTCCTATATGCGCATATATGCACCTAAATCTGGCCTATATGCAACCTATATGCGGCATATATATGGCCTATATGCTCCTATATGCGCATATATGCACCTAAATCTGGCCTATATGCAACCTATATGCGGCATATATATGGCCTATATGCTCCTATATGCGCATATATGCACCTAAATCTGGCCTATATGCAACCTATATGCAGCATATATATGGCCTATATGCTCATATATGCTGCATATAGGTTGCATATAGGTTGCATATAGTTGCATATATGTTCATATAGATTATTTCCATGTGGGCAGTAATATCAATTATTACTTATAGGAGTTACTTTGTCAAGTAACTCAAGTTACAAATTGAGCCATTTTTTTTTAATCAAAGCACATATTGAAATAATTTCCTAATCAAACTGTGTTTTGAAAAGGATAACATTTCGAATTTTGGATTGTTTACACTAACTTTAAGACGGTTTATGTCATTCTGCTACTGCTGTTATTACAGTGAAAGTAATGCAAAAGTAGTGCAATAAGTAATGAGTTACTCTACACAGACAGTGATATTGGAAAGTAACTTATTACTAGGTAACTAGTAATATGTAGTATATTACATTTTGAAAGTAACTTGGCCAACACTGATAATAATACATGAATAACAACAGTTTCTTCTTCTTTTGTATTTATATGAGTAAATAACAGCAATGTCTTCTTCTCTTGTGTTAAATTAGGTATTCTGGTTCCTGCTAACTGAGGTAAGAATCCTAAACATTGTCTGTCTGTTGTCTGTCTGTCTTCTGGAAGGAAGCATTATTAAGGAACCCACCGCGGTTCCGGCAAAACCACGCCCTGTGCCCGCCTACGCAGCAGTCAAGTGCCGGGATTGGTCAGAAACAAGTATTTTGTTCCCCTTTTGACAGCTCTTGCCTCTTGACAGCTTGAATCTGCCACACCACAAACACTGAGCCCAGCCCAGCGATTTCATTGACCAACTGAATTGCTCTTGATAGCGGACATTGAAATAAATTATGGTCACATATGTTCCTTAGTTTAATAATTAATGCTAATGAAAACGTAACACACAAGCTTTTAACACACAATAGCTTTTTAAACTCGTTTATTTTTAAACATGATTTTAAATGTCATGGGCTTTAGCCAAAGTTTCAACAATAGAGCAGACATATTTTATTATTATTCAAATGTTTTTATTGGTTTTTCACAGCACTCCGTTCTCCAAATTAACACAGACAGAACAAGACAAAACAAAAACAAACCCACAGCAATACCAACACTACTCAATAAATCAAAACCAATACAATAAATTAAATTAAACCGGTCAGGACAAGAACACAAATACATACACAAGATACACTTGACGAATAAACAAAACAAAACAAAATGTAGGATAGGATGGGGGGGGGGAGCAGCTACGCTTCTGTAACCTGTGGGAACTCCGTCTCGAAGTAGGACAGAAACGGTTGCCAGATCTTAAGGTACTTCTGGGTGGAGCCTCGGGCAGTGTGTTAAGCTGTTCTAGTTTGAGATGGGACATTACCTCTTCTACCCAGTGCTTGTGGGATGGTGCCCTAACCTTCTTCCAGCTGAAGAGTATTAGACATCTAGCCAGTAATGTAGAGAATGCTATAGCTTCAGCTTGGTGAGTTGGAATTGATGTCTTCTGTGGGACTACACCAAACAGAGCGGTCAATGGATCGGGATCAATGACTCTGTCGCACATTAACGAAAATGTGTTAAATACACCTGTCCAGAGTGGGGTACAGTTTGGGGCACAGCCAGAACATGTGACTGAGGGTAGCTGGGTCTCGACTGCACCTAATACAGTTTGGGTCCAAACCAGGATATAACTTGGCCAGCTTGCTCGCCGATAAGTGAAGCCTATGTAGAACTTTAAACTGTACCAACCCGTGCCTAATACATATTGATGATGAGTGCACCAGTGAGACCGCCTCTTGCCAATCTGTTTCCGACAACTCAATTCCCAACTCTTCTTTCCATTTCTCTGTCAGGTGTGTGAGTGATGGGGAGGCGACGCTCTGGATAATATCATACAGTCTAGACACCACGCGAGCAGACATATTTTAACTTGCTCTACAATGAAAAATAGAAAATTAAAAATAGTCCGAACAAAAAACTGCAATCTACAAAAATGTGCAATGATAGAACATCATAGAAGTTGAATCACACACAATCACACATCACAACCAATAAAACCAAAAGTAAAATATATAATTATAAATACTCATAAAACCCAAATGGAATAGTTAAACATGCAACTGTTGGGATCAGGTGAATATAAACACTGGCTGGTACTGCAGGCTGTATGAATTTGAAAGCTGCATAAAACATTTTAAAATAATCTAAAGAGAAAATAATAAGTAAACAGAATAAAGAACCATGGTTGGCATTCAACAGTTGCTTGCTTCTCAAAGTTGGCTTCACCTCTGAAGCCAAACCTCTCGACAAGGGTCAGATCAGAGCAATTTAGAGAGAGGGGGGCGTCAGCGGAGGACTAAAATGCGCAACTCATTAGCCAATGAACAGTCAGGAACAGCTACGGTGGCGCAGTCGGTAGCGCTGCCGCCTCACAGCTAGAAGGTCCCGAGTTCGATTCTCGCCTGGGATGCTGTGGGCGCTGGGGTCAGAGTCCTGCGCGGGTCTGATTTTCAAGACCCGGTTCCGCCCGGCCCCGCGACGTGCAGTACCGACCCCGCTCCGCGAACCCGCTCATATGATCAATCAGTACCGCAACCCACCCCGCCCCGCAGACATGAGACCCGCGCCCCGCTCTGCTTCCGCATAATATAATTTTTTTTGAAGTGAACATAACCAAAGTAACTGCGATCGTTTCACAATTCACACAGGAAGCGAATATCCGTCTTTTCTGGCCGAGTCACTGACGAGAGCCAACAACGGTGGTCGGTGCAGTCGGACTCGGCAGGCATTGCATAACGTTATTTACAATTAAGCACATTGACGGTGTTTTGTCACTGGTGCCACTGTGCCAGCAGGCCAGCCAGGGCCAGGCAGCAGCTAAACTGGAAACATGCTAGCCTTGCTGGCGCTAGCTGTCATGCAATGCAACAAGCTAGCTAGCATAGGTCTAGGTCATTTCTGTTTATACCTGACCGGAGCGAGGGAGAGCTGACCCGGAAGGAAAGGACCAGCGGAAATGATTGAGGTCAGACTCAGACAAAGTTACACACTGACTGAATTATTATCGTTATATAAAAAGTAAATAAAAATACATATATTATACAACACCCGCGACCCGGGCCGCATGTTGTTTATTCTACCCAGATCCGAACCCGCAAATAAAATACCCGGCGGGGCCCCGTCATCGTCATCCGACCAGTGACGACAACATCCGAAGTTGGTCCCCGGGCGCTGGAAAGAAAAAGCGACCACTGCTCTTGGCCTGCCCCCCGGAGGAAAGGACAAGCCTGGATGGGTTAAATGCAGAGGACAAATTTCACCGGCCACCGTTAGCATGAGTGTGTGTTTGTGGCCGCATGCATGTGTTGGGTGTGTTCGTGTGACAATAAAAGACGGGCTTGTCCGTCTATTAACTGTTTAACTGTCTCACGCTACTTTTGAATGCTAAAATAAAGCTGATAATGTACAATTTGATAAAAAACAAAAAAAAACAAACTTACAACACAAACTGTCCATTTTGCTGCAACTCGACAGTGCTGCTTAATCCAGGACCTTACTTCCTGGAACTCTTGAGAGTAAAAAACTGGTCCATTGGAGTGAATGGAGATGTCGCGACTCTTCTATATACACGACTCTGGGTCAGATCAGCGAAATATTCATCCCATTGGCTCACGTGAGCATGGGTGCCTGGCCAATCCCAGCGCTTGACTGCTGCGTTAGGCGGGCACAGGGTGTGTTTTTTCCGGAACTCGGTGGGTTCCATAAAAAAAAGGGGGAAAAAGAACGCTGGAAGGAAAAGTCAGCAGTAATTAAACATGCTTTCTTGTGTTTGCAGTGCTGCCACCTGCTGCTGGAGAGGAGGAGCTGCTGTGTCTGCTTCAACACTGCTGTGATACACATGTTGCACATGTGCTCTGATATCAGTGATGTATGGCGGAGATATCATCATCATGATCATTTTTTGCAAGTCCAAGTCAAGTCTCAAGTATTTGTCCAAGCAAAGTCTCAAGTATCGTATGTCTAATGTTACTCGGGTAAACAGGAAAATAGATTAACTACCAAGTAACAAAACTTCTCCAGTCAAATGATACCGGCATTCGATCATTTTTGTGCACAAATCTAGAAACAAGTGTATTTTAACTTGTATGGTTTTGCTCGCAGCCAATCACCACAATTGTTCTTCAATTTAAAGTGATTGGCCGACTACCACAGCAGCTACAAACATGTGGGTCCCTATCGTTGCATCGGCGCTGTTTCTAGGCCGAACGCCTGGCGCAGCGCAAATCAGTGGGCGTGGACCAGCGCACTTGATATCGTCGTGCTGGCGCTAGACGCAGCCTCAACCATTACAACCACGCCTTTTAAGCGTAAAATTATGCACCGTCATGCTCATTGGATAACTGCAATAAACGAATCCCACGCTTGCCTTTTTAGCTCCAATTCCAGTGATCCCGCAAAACCAGACTAAAGCCCTTCATCCAGTCTGTCTGTCATTATAGGCTATTATTCTGCAGTTTAAATACTGCAAGCATGTAAATACGCTACACTATAGCAAGATCAAAGTGAAAAGAATGTTCTAAATGCATCAGCTAGAAAAATATAGCCTATCCCTATATGATGAGATTCATTTTATATTGGTGAAAGTTTGTCCAGAACGATATCGTTTTCTCTCCCCTGCTGCAGGTAGAATGATGTACATAAATATACCCTACATTATGTAAAGTCATTGCATAAATGTGTTTTTATTGTAAAACTAAATGTGAGGTTGGGCCAAGTTATTGGAGCGGACATCACAGTATAGCACATGTTCCGCTGTCACTTATCTAAATCACGTTAAATCCACACAGGGTATATATAGGCTCAAGAGGACATATATGTTTCACATAGGGTGGTGTTTCATTTCGATGTTTTATTTGGTCCAATATTGAAATGTGTACAATTGCAGGTTGTGTTACCATTACACATTAATTTAGATCGACCTTTTATATCTATTTCGCCTCATTTGGTTGCTATTTAGTAGCGAAATATAGAAGCACAATGCATGCTGGGACAGGCCAGACAACTTACAATTTATTTTTCCTATATGGGAAGTGTGTTGTGCCTGTCTAAGCTAGGGAGTCAGAGAGAGAGAGAGAAGGGTGACAGAGAAGAGGAAGAAGAGCACTGGCGCACTGAATAGGCCTGGTTTCAGAGAGAGACAGAGAAGGGTGACAGGGGAGAGGCAGCAGAAGAGCACTGGCGCACTGAATAGGCCTGGTTTTCAAAGGCGCAAAGCGCTAAATTTAAGGCAGGTGCCAAGATATCAGTACGCCGAGATTTAAGGCCGACACGCCCACTTTGGCCCATTCTGGGACTGCGCCACGCCCATTCGGCCTAAAGCGCATTTGGCAGCGTAAAGCCATATTGATATCGTCCCAAAACAGGCGCAAGGCACGTTTTTTTGCGGTTAAGGCCCGTTTTAGTGCCGAAGGCCTGTGGGAGAATAGGGCCCACAGTCTGTGGGGGTGAAGTGGGGGTGAAGTGGTATATGTGACGGAGGGTTAACCCGTTCAGTGTGCCGAGATGAACAAAAATGTATAGAATGATGTACTCTATTGTTTGTTCTATTGCTATCACTTTAAGGGTACTGCTTTTGGCATTGTGCTACCCCCAGGGCAACTTTTAAGGTGGAATGTTTTCTTGCACGTCTTCAATGCATGAGTTGACGCCGTGAATCAATCAACTCACCTTAAATGTCGCTATGACAACTTAATCCATTCCATTAGCTTATTGGCTCATTTGCATGCGCTAGGCCTATGCTTTAGTGATGATTGGCTCTCCAAACGTTTAATAACGAGCAGGAATTTTGGGAAGAAAAGACAAAACTTGGAGAAAGTCTGGCTGATCCGTGGCTCTTGCCCTAGTCTCGCTGGACAGCCTCCCCTCCCTTCCGCGAGAGTCGTCTGGCTGCACGGAAACAGGCAACTGGGATAAGCCCTCCCCTGCACTACAGCTGCTCCCCATTGGAGCGACTGTTTCAGTCGCTGCCGGATGTCCGCTCCCGGCTTATTACACGCTCTGTCATTGGCTCCGACCATGTCAATCAGAGCGGCTTCCGCTCCCTCCTCCCTGTGTGTCGCTGTAAATAGCGCCCTGCCGCCTCAGTGAAAACAATTGGATTGTTGGAAACTATTTTCCAAGGGCACTGCCGCTAAGCGCCGCCCATCGCAATTCCACAATGGAGACCTGCGCCGCGAGACTCATCTCACGGTAGGGAGGGGAGCCTGGCCAGCGAGACTACTCTTGCCCACATGTTGCCACTAGGCTACAGCCTAGGTCAGCCTGTGCATTAATCCCTGCCTGGTAGCATGACATACAGCACATGTGGCTACTGTCTGCCTTTCCGAAGCCCTGCCACTCCGAACGTTAACTTCCATTATTCGGACTGGCGGTCGTTCACCTTAGAAGCCGCAATGCCGACCTTAGGTTTAGGCGTGGGGGTGGGAGAGGTTAGGTTTTGGGTTAGGGTCTGGGGGAGGTTAGGTTTAGGCATGGGGGGAGGTTAGGTTTGGCGTGAAAAACGGGGAATATAGAACCCGGGGAACATAGACATGATCCCTTTCTGAGTGCCGATATTTCGGAGTGGCAGATCGTCGAAGTGGCAGCACGTCGGAGTGGAAGCATGTAACCAGCACATGTAGCATGGAGTGTATCTGAGTGTCACTCTGATGTATTTGCGATGTGGCTTCCCCTTCCTCCGTGACATCATTCTTTTCCAGAGACTAACTTCCTCAAACTGATATTTAAAGCAGCGGTTTTTAAAGTGTGAAGCGCGCCTCCCTTGGGGTGTGCAAGCCAACTCCAGGGGAGGCGCGACGTGGCGCGGGAAAATCAGAGAGAAGAAACCACCGGACGGGTCACAAAAGTAGCCTACGTAGTTGTCTGCAGTTCCATCTGATGATGGAATTTACGTCACACGGACCAACTCGCGGATCTGCAAAACTAGGGGTGCGTTCGGAAATAGCACTCCGAGCACCCAGAGCGCGTTTATGCTACGCATATTAAGTCTTGGCTATAGAGACACTGCAAAATGCGTCATCATTCAGAAGCCACGGCCAAGACGGGGGAAAATACAAGGAAGCACTGCCTGACGACTGCAGCTAGCAAAACAAACCGCGGCTAACCCGGGCGAACGGAGGAAATCTCGTCAGCTACAAATAGTTTTGGGGGGTTTTACAGGGATTTGGACAGGTTTATTTTTAGATAATTGAAGGAGAAGGAGAGCCAGCACACAAAATTTATTTTCTTTGTGTTTATTCCAGTTTCACCAGGTACAGACACAAACGTTTCAGCCTAACGGCCTTCTTCAGCGTGTTGCTGTGTCAGGCGGAAATTACGCTTAAATACAATGAGACCGGAAGTCCGTTCAATAAACAAAATATCAAAATTCAGTTACAGTATATAAAGAATTAAAGAACCAAGCAATGCACAAGTTCCATTATCAAAGAAAAACAAAAATGTCTACATACAGTACAACAATGGGTGACCACTAGGGGTGTCACGATATTTCGTTGCACGATATATCGCGATATTGAAACGTCACGATATGCGTATCGTCAGAAGAAAATGATATCGTAAAAAATAAAAAATAAATAAAATAAAAATTAGCAGAATCAAGACGCATGAGTGAGGGGGTAGACTACTACTGGCATGGCAAAACAGCTCAAGGGGTACATAAGATTACATAAGTTTAGGGACCATTGAGCATGAGTTATTTAAGAAATAGATTGTATAATTTATTTTTCTTTCACCATGCAACAAACATTTAGTTTGTGACAGTGTGACACATTCTATTGCAAGAGAAGCATTATCTTCCATGTTGTTTTCTAGTTATTATAATAACAATTTCCAAAAACAGCATTTGTTTTGTATTTTGTGTATTTCAAATGAA
This sequence comes from Poromitra crassiceps, assembly GCF_964638095.1. NCBI lineage: Eukaryota > Metazoa > Chordata > Actinopteri > Beryciformes > Melamphaidae > Poromitra > Poromitra crassiceps. Next base: position 45,039,972 of record NC_139644.1, on the reverse strand, counting down.
ACCCTATTTTTCCAGTATTTTCCCAGGGCTCCCTTGAAAAGAGGTTTCGATTTCAACGGGACTCACATGGTTAAATAAATGATAAATAAATACATACAAATGATTTACTTTTGTTAAAAAAAATATTGTTAAAATATTGTATCGTATCGTTATCGTGAACCCAATATCGTGTATTGTATCGTATCGTGCAATTAGTGTATCGTGACACCCCTAGTGACCACAAACCAAAACACAGCAGGACCTCTTTCTAGGCCATTACAGTGGAAAAATGTGCAATTATCTAAGCATAATTCCTTTAAAAAAATTCTATTGTATTTTGTATTGTATCAATCTGTAGTCCAGACCTGGCTTACTCCCCCCTACCTGTCACTTTGAACACAGCAGGGCCTCTACCTAGGCCTGGTTCTGCTCTCCCACACAGTGGGGCTGACCAAACTAGTATTATTTGTAAATGTATACAATATGAATGAATTTTTGTGGTCACCCATTGTTGTACTGTATGTAGACATTTTTGTTTTTTTCTGATTGGTGGCCTGCACTAATTTTCTCTCTCTGGCTGTTCTCTCTCTAGCTAGGCTACGAACGTGTATGTTAAAGCTTGCTGAATAAAAAGGTTCAAACCGCCACTGAGTGACTGAAAGTATAATTTATCCAAGATATTATGAGCCATGCTGTTCCAACGTTGGCACCCATTTTTAAATCTGTTAACCGGTTCTTTCACATTAATGCACAGAAATGCGCATATCTGTGATAACGCTATAGCCATTGAGCTAAAAGTCTACTCTAATGGCAGCCGCTCAGACAGCGGGGCCCGCCCACTTCCGCTCAGAGTGCTCTCCCATTGGCTGAAACTCTGGATGGATTATGGGATTTGCATTTTCCTTTACTCTTAAGATAATGATGTACACACTCTTGTACCCAGCACTTTTTTTTTCAATTTCCCCCCCCCCCCCCAACTCTGAATCAAATGTTTTATCGTCACAATTCTCTAGCTGGCTGGTTGGCTTGGTTCCAGGCTTACAACTCTTTAGATAAGGCATTTTTGAAAAGTTACTGAGAAAAAATTATCTGGAAATACTCTTCCAGAACCAGAGGTGACGTGACGATGCTACATAGCTGTTGAGGTCTATATTTTTATATTTCTACTGGAGTGAGATGTCTTTTTGCTATACTAATAAAGCTTTGGAAAACACATAAAGCTTTGTCACTCTGTTATTTTAGCTGAGACTCTCAAACATGTTCAGCACATAAATGAGCCATGGGAAAAGTCTCACATGTCATCATTACAGAATATTTATTTGTATTTGTATTAGATTATGTAATTCATTATGAAGCTCTGTTCATGTGTACAGACCACTGTTGATTATAAACCCATCAGCACATATCCATTACTGTAATAATCAATTATCTTGTGATTAGACAACATGAAAACATTGCTGGCCCCAGCAGGTCATGGGATGAGCTCAATAAATGGGGTCCATATTCCATTAAATGAGTTGATTTTGTGTTTTTATGACATTTATCTTGCAGTCAGATATGGTCTGTAAATAGTTGTGTCCATTAGGGATAAGGCGATGTTATTTATGTTCTTCCAGTTGAGCAATATTGTTTACTTAGCGATTGCCACAGAGACCAGTATGAGATGTATTTCAGTGGGGGATCAACTGACAATAGCCTGGTAAACCAGCCTGTCACGTGAACTCACATTTCATTTGGTTGTGCGAGACGGTCTGGCCCCAACTATTCACCCAGTCCTGAGCGGGGTCCACCCGCTATGCCGACCACCCGCTATGCCGACCACCCACAATGCCGACCTTAGGTTTAGGCGTGGGGGTGGGAGAGGTTAGGTTTTGGGTTAGGGTCTGGGGGAGGTTAGGTTTAAGCATGGCATGGGGGGAGGTTAGGTTTGGCGTGGGGGCTGGGAGAGGTTAGGTTTTGGGTTAGGGTCTGGGGGAGGTTAGGTTTAGGCATGGGGGGAGGTTAGGTTTGGCGTGGGGGCTGGGAGAGGTTAGCTCCACAGACACGCTGCATGCCACCTCGCTCAGCTGGTTCTGCTTGTGGGCTATCGGCATTGCGACCTGTCGGCACTGCGGCCTGTCGGCACATAGACGCGGCACCGTCCTGAGCAGGGACGAGAGCATGGGCGGGCGTAGTTGCGTTGACAGACAAACGCCTTCAGCCAATCAGCGTACCAAAACAAGTGACGTCATCACAGGGTGCTTAGCCAGCAGCAACATTAGCAAGTTGATAGATCAGACTTTTGCCAAATCCAGTCGGTAGAATAGCGAAAACATCCTTTCCGCCGAGAAACTCCGCAAGCGCATACTCTTGCTCTTGTTTAATTGTTGTTATTGAGTGTATTTCTGCAATAACTTCACTTATGGCTGCGTTTATGCTAATGTTCACGTTACTGCTAGTTACTTCGGAAGCCGCCATGTTTGCTACAGCATCGGCCTGTATTCACGTCATCATCATTCATGTCCGCCCCTGATTGGCCAACTTGCGCTGTCAATCACAGGGCACTGAGCGCAGTCGCTGATTGGCTCTTCCGCTTTGCAGCTTCATGCTTAACACCCTCCCAGGCCTTGGGGCCAGACCTTCTCACAGAACCAAATGAAATGTGAGTTCATGTGACGGGCTGGTTTACCACGCTAAACTGACGAAAGATCGCCTAGCAGACATACAGATGGGGAGGCTGGATAATGGTTGAGGATAGTGTATATGTTCCTTTCTAAACATGCAGTGAACTCCTGAAGATATCCAGACATCACTCGGATGGGCTGTATGTATAGACACAATTGTCCGTTGTGAGCGCGCTCCCGCGAACATGGATGTTACCCACCCAATATAAATGTTTATAATATCTGGGGAAATGGAAGGTCAGATTGTGATGCCTGTAAAGGACTGTAAACAGTAAAGGACAGACACTGTAAAGGACAGACCACAGTTTGTGCGATTAAGGGGGTGTGTTTCCGACCAGGTGGTCAGTAGCACAGGAGCACCACAGGGGACTGTATTCTCACATTTCCTCTTCACCCTGTACACCTCAGACTTCCAACTCAGTGTCCTATCTCCAGACATTTTCAGATGACTCTGCAGTTGTGGGGTGTGTCAGTGGTGGAGAGGAGACACGGAACTGGTGGACTGCTTCGTGGCATGGTGTGGAAATAACCATAGGTGTAGTGCTAATGTAACACGGGGGAACGGCGTTCCCACACTTCTCCAAGGGGTGTTTTGTGCGTTATTATTTACGACAGCATGAAGAAGAGTGCGACTGCGATGCGTTATTATGGGACCCACCACGGTTCTTCCCAAGGAAGAAAAACAACAAACACCTGAATAATGTCATGGGCAAACTGGAGGAGTGCAGAAATGCCCGTTTGTGGGTGGCGGCAGTACAAATCAATTGGCAACTTTGATGATATTTCATCTGCGCATTGAAGCCGTGGTCTCCTCCCTGTGCGTAATTGGGCAGCGCCAGCTCACCTGATCCAGCCGCTTTGATCGCTGTTACAGCTCCCGATTCGTAGGCTACAAGCTGATATGAACTTATATTGCTACAATTAACGCATTAACAGTGTGTAACAGAATACATTCAGTGTGCAACAGAATAGCCTACATTCTGACTGTGTGTTATGGAACGCATCTACCAGCGCCCACAACGCCAACTGGGCCAATTTAGAGAAAGCGTGTTAAACCAGAATACGGGACTATCTGGCGAAAACAAAACAAATGAACAATCTGAGCTGGCGATGTTTTTTTGTTGTGGAATGCGCAGTGCATGGAGACTTGCACGGCTGCCTTAATCGAATAGAGGTGAGCATTGCTTCTTTGTGAAGGAATGGAAAATTATCTAAATTTGGCCATACCAGTGATAATTATAATAATTTTTAGCATATTATGCATCATAATGTATTATTTTATTTCATGGCCAGATGTGGCCTTTCTTATCTCATATAGCCTAGTGCAAGTCGAGCTGTTTATGTGCTTTTGTCCCATGCGTGATGCCCTCACGCTGCCTATGATTTTGACACTGAACATTTGTTTCACAAGCGAAAATAATTTTGTTTGGGGCACCGTTAATGAAATCGCCGGGCTGGGCGCAGTGTTTGTGATGTGGGAGATCCGAGCTGTCAAGAGGCAGAGCTGTCAAAAGGGAATAAAATACTCGCTCCTGGCCAATCCCGGAGCTTGACTGCCACGTAGGCGGGCACAGGGCATGGTTTTGCCGGAACCGCGGTGTGGGTTCCATAATAACGCGTATTTGCGTGCGGGGAAGGGGGGGGGGGTTGTTGGGACCTGTGCGTGTGCCAGTGGAGGGGAGTGTTCCCCATAGAGCTATAGGTGCGTTCCCCCACTTCTCCAGATAGCACTACACCTCTGGAAATAACCACCTCCTCCTAAATGTGTCCAAAACAAGGGAGATGGTTGTGGACTTTGGGAGGACCAGGACTGAGCTGAACCCTGTTTCCATAGGTGAGGAGGTGGAGAGGGTGGACAGCTACAAATACATGGGCGTCCACATCGACAAAAAACTGGATTGGAAATGCAACACTGAGACTGTATACAAGAAGGGACAGAGCAGACTCTACTTTTTGAGGAATCTTAGATCCTTCAAGTCAAGTCAAGTCAAGTCAAGTTTATTTGTATAGCACATTTCATACACAGAGGCAATTCAAAGTGCTTCACATAAAATGGTTGACAGGAAAAGAAAAGAAAAGAAAGAAGAGTAAAATGGACATTTAACTCATTGAGTGCCAGCCACTTTTGGAGAACGGACGCTCCCAGTGCCAGAGTTTCAGAGCGTTTTCAGTGATTTCTCGAGGCCCACAGAATATTGTGTGATATTACTATGTAAACACTGAACACGCACAAAGAACGATGAGACTCTATTCTATCATCTGCAAAAAAAAGTTTATTGATCCCATTTTCCGTTCTTTAGTTATGAGCTGGAGAAGATAGCTTGATTCATCCAAAAACAGCAATTTTTTTCTAGAAGCTGAGATAATTGGCCTTTTGTGAAATTAAACATTTCAAGCACATCACTGACTCTGAAGCTAATCTTTTCTAATGTAGTCACACCTCAAAAATAATTTCCTTCAATAAAACAGTGAAGGCCAGGGAATTTTGTTTGGCAGAATAATATTTTTTAGCTACAACCAGCAGCGCTGGCCCCTGCGTGCGCTGCTGGTTGCAGCTTCTTGCTGGTCTTGATTTGCTGCTGGTGGGCATCGGATATTCTGGCTTGCGTTTGTCAATCCTGTCCTGCAGCCTGGGTCTGTCTGGGTGTTGTGTGCTGCTCTGCGTGACCCCCCCCCCCCCCCCCCCCCCGCCCCGCCCCGCCCCGCCCCGCCTCGCCTCAACTGCACACTCCTCCTGTATGGGAGTGTCTGTGGTGGCTCTCTGCTGAGTTTGCTGTGCGCACAGTGAAGGGTGCGCGACATCCAGCTTTTTTACAGCGTTCCGCGTGTGTTTGTCACCGGCAACGATGCTTCCAGTTGAGAATAATAACAACTCCACGGTGTGGATGTGCGGATGTGCTGTCGCAACCGACACGGAGTGGCTCAATTGTGGGAGCAGATTGGCTGCTGCAGGCACAGCTGCAGTACCGTGCTCCAGCATATCGATGCATACGGATGCGATGCGATTTCCGTTTCCATAACGATTTCTTCTTTGTTTTTTCCTTGCCTTTCTGTTATGTGGAGAGCACTGTCGCCACCTAAGGGTTCTGTAAAATAGGTTAGACACATTCAATAGCTCCCATATTGTAAGAGGCGATGTAAGAGGCTTAGATCGACACCCCCCCCCCGTCAAAAAACGCAATTGACGAACATGTCCGTCCTTGGCACTCTACGTTACTATTTGAAATGACGAACATGTTCGTCCATGGCACTCAATGAGTTAAAAGCATCACAACAAAACTTAAAAAAAAGAGTATAAAAAGTGCATTAAGCACACAGGAAAATAAATGAAAAGAAGAAATAAAATGGACATTTAAAAGCATCACAACAAAACTTAAAAAAAAAAGAGTATAAAAAGTGCAATAAGCAACAGGCGCAGCAGTTGCAGAAAGAGCTAAAACTCAGGACTCATTGGGTTTGCATAGTAGCTGTCAGCAGTTAAAAGCTACGGTAAACATAAAAGTCTTTAGTCTATTTTTAAAAGTAAGTAAGGTTGGGGCAGATCTGAGGTCTTCAGGCAATTTGTTCCAGCTAGCAGAAGCATAGTGGGTAAATGCAGCCTTCCCGTGATTTGATTTGATCCTAGGGACAGTTAATAAGCTGGACCCTGTTGACCTAAGAGTTCTAGACGGTTCGTAGCGTGGGAGCAATTCAGCTATGTATTTTGGGCCTAGGCCATTAAGTGATTTATAGACTAATAACAGTATTTTAAAATCTATTCTCTGACACACTGGCAACCAGTGTAAGGACTTAAGAACTGGAGTGATATGATCAGCTTTCTTAGTCTTCGTTAGAACTCTAGCAGCAGCATTCTGAATGAGTTGAAGTTGACTAAGTTCTTTTTTGGAGAGACCAGAAAAAAGGCTATTGCAGTAGTCTAACCTACTATAATGAATGCAGCAAGATGTTGCATACCGTATATTTTACCAGTCTGTTGTAGCAAGTGCAATCCTCTTTGCTGCCACCAGCTGGGGCAGCAGCATCAGAGCCGGTGACTCTAAGAAACTGAACAAACTGATAAAGAGAGCTGGCTCGGTGCTGGGGACTAATCTGGAGCCCCTGGAGGTGGTTGTGGAGAGGAGGATGTTGCACAAAGTGCTCAAAATAATGGACGACACAACACCCCTCCTACACAACCTACTGGCTGGACAAGTGTTTTCAGTCAGAGGCTCCGTCAGCTCCCATGCAGTAAAGACCGTTACAGGATCTTTCGTGCCCATCGCAATAACCATATATAATAACTCCCATACATGCAGAGAGAGGACACGCCTCCCCTCCCCTCCTATAAAGTCACTACTTAATAACTACTTAATTCACATTGCTTATGCACATTGCACACTGTACAATTTTTGTCCACACAGCACATGTGTACTTGTAATGATAGTAATAATAGTATTATAGTATATAATATGATGCAAGTGGACAGTAGTAGTTGTGTAAAATATGTATGTTCCGTAAGTATGTATATAGTGAGGTCTCCAGACCATATTTCAAGCTGAAGGCCACTCATGCATAATCCGATCATCCCCTGATGACAGTCAAGTCCTAGCATAACGTGGTCAGTCAAAGTCCTAGTATGACGTCTGCTATGACGTCAAATATGACCTCAGTTAATCCTCATATATATAGCAAGGGTTCTACGTCACCTCTCTCTCTCTGGCCGATCATAGCAGCAGTAGCTTCACGGCAGTCCATCTCCCTCGAAGCCGTCCTCCGAAGCGTCGTTTTGCGGCTGTTTTGCACCACATCTGCAGACCGATCCAGCACCCCCAAGTCCTCTTTAACCATGGATAATCCCCGCGGATCTCGCAACGTTCCCCGCTCCACTCTGGGTAGGTCGGATCCCGAGCCAGAGCAGCCCCTGGACAGCGTCGACAGCCTAGACAACGATACCCTGTTCCTCATCGCCCACGGAGCGCGTCTGCCGTCCGAGACGTCTGACAACACCGAACGCTCCCCACCCCACTCCTGGCATGTCGGATCCCGAGCCAGAGCAGTCCATGGACAATGACGACAGCTTAAACAACGATACCCCGTTCCGGATCAGCCACGGAGCGTATTCGCCCTCCGAGACGCCTGACGACACCGGCGAAGCGGCCGTGCCACAGGCCGCCAACGTAGCCACAATGAGAAGGCACGGGGCGCGCCACTGCGACGGGCCGCGCCACAGCTCAGCAGCCGTTGTCCCGGGTGTTAAGGCGTCCAGCCCCAGGCTTCTTCTCCAAGCAGGCATCACAGGCCGTTCCATTCCACGTCGCTTGTGGTCAGTTGCACGGCAGGCGCAGACCCCTCTGCTATCACCGGGCAGTTAAGTCGTTACTTTAACCGTAAATAAACGGGAGGTTGCGTGAGTAAAAGATGTCACGTCGCTGCCTGTTGACGGTGACGTTATCACCGCACATTGCATATTTCACCATGGAGCATGTCTGAGCATCAGTTAGAATGAGTGTTTACTGTATAACTTTCAGACCGAGTCAGACGGCCCAGGGAATGCCAACGTCTTTTTCCGTGTCAAGCTACCCAGTCTTAATACACCACTTCCTGTTCTTAACAAATTTCAAAGTAAAATGCCCTGGCGTTTCTTTTAACTGTGGGAATTAGGAAACAGTGAGACAGTAGACGTAGGTTGGTCGAGGTAGTTTACTTCTATCCATATAAATGTTTACATTCACCGCGGCTAGCAACCAGCAATAACAAACCTAACCCGGAACCGGAAGTACGGTAACCTTAACCCCCCGCTCTTAAAGGCACAAGTCTCCTTTGGTGAATGTCTCTCCTAGTGTCTCGATGTGGGTCACCACATAACCATAAATAATACCAAAGCTAAAATAATTAATACAGTGTCACGCTAGTCATGTAACAAGAGGCTGCGAATCCCATTGTTATCAATCAATCAATCAATCAATCAATCAATCAATCAATCAAACTTTTATTGGCAGACGCTTGGTCCATAGATGACACATACACAATTACAAAAAAGCACATAAGGGCACAATAAAAGAACAAAGTACATTATAAAAGAGAGTCATACCAGAATTTCCACATATGTGACTGGTATCTCACAGTGCTTAGCCCAAGGTCAGTGAGCAACTTAATAATAACATTCTGAGACACGTTCAATCTACAGATGAACCTGTACCTCAGATTTCTCAGGAGCGCCTGGAAAGTGGCCACCCCCGCCTTACAGAACAGGTCACTAGCACTGCTCCACCTGGGTTTAACGTTAGCCCAGTGAGTGCGCGAGCCAGGCTGCCCGGTCTATCGCCTGGTATATCGTTACTAAGAGAGGAGCTGGTGAAGAACGAACATCCCCACAGTCAAAGCATTTCCCCCAGATATGCATATAAAAAACGTTTGTTGCTTTAATAGCCTACAAAAAAATAAAACGTCCGTCCGTACGTGATGCTAATCCGCTAGCGATGAGCTAACGGTGCGTGTGTACTACTAGGCCTCATCCCATGAGCCACCCCGACCTCCAGGCCTGCACTACCCAGGCTAAGAGCCCATCTCCCGGCCCCACACACCCAGCAGAGCCACCCGACCTCCAGGCAGCATTACATAACAATGAAGCCGCGTGTCTTGTCTATCACGATAGATCTATAATGTGAAGAGCCTGTCCAGCCAATGACGGCTTGAGACTGGCTGCCACAGCTGCCAATCACCCATTTTTATCCCTTTTTATACATCAAATAACTACTTTAAAAAAAAAAAAAAAAAAAAAAAAAACGGATCAGAAAAATGACCACTTGCACAGGCATTAGCATGATAATGACTATCTAAAAATGATACAAACCACCTTTAAAAAAATAAATAAAAATCATCCGACGTATAGTGTGATTATTTCGGTTTTGATTTTCCCATCCACTAACATGAGGAGGCGGGCCTCGTGACCCAATACTGGATTCAACCGCCAGAGCGGCGATCTAACATGCAGCGGCTTCACTGAACCAGTGTGATGCCCAGTCCATCTTATGATGGGTCCATGGTTGCAACTAGCAGTCTATGGTGCACTTGCAAGGCGGTGAAACCACTGTTTTCTTTTACTTGTTTATTAACCAGTTTCTTTATATCCCATGCATTAAGCGTTACATTTCAGCTCTATAGGGTTGCCGCCAGAATGAACCGTTTGCCCCATGGATCTTTCGGTCTGTCCAGAGTGCCCGAGATGCTATGGCACTTCAGCATCAGTGCGTCTCCAGGCCGGGTCCCGTCAATCACCGTGAATCTGCCCAGACTTCCCCACGGGGGGAAAAGATGGTCGCCATCTGAGGACATCATCACCGGCCGGCACCGTATCTTTTCATTCAAATAGCTACTAATAATGCTTGCATTCCCATGAATTATTGGCTCGTAATTCTGAAATAATTGTCCCTGAAAGGGCTGAGAGCGTTGAAGCTATTATCATAAGAATCTTGCATCGGGTGAATTCTGTCTGCCTCTCCAGCTAGCGATCCTGTCCATGTGTCATATCGTTTATTTTCAGCTCATCAATCTCATCACGTGATGACTGCTGACCCATACAGCATTGCAGCTAAGCCCAAAATCAGGGGAAAGGCCGCTCAGGCCCCAGACCGGCCCCCGGCTCCCCTGTTCCTCACCGCACCTCGTCACCACATGACAAGACCCTGGTTCGTCCTGCACCTCAAGCGGACGCTCCAGAAGTGCAACCTCCCGACGAAGAACTTCTCCAGCCACTCCTTCAGGATCGGAGCGGCCACCTCAGCCGCCGTGCAAGGAGTGTCCTCCGCCTCCCTCCAGCAAACGGGCCGCCGGTCTTCATCAGCATTCTCCAGCTACATCCGCCCGGAGCGGGTGGCCATACCGGCGGCCCAAAGGACCCTCCTCCCTTCATCGGCAAGCATGGCAACGAACAGTGTCCCGGACGTCCGTGCCAAATAATGTCTCGTTGGTGGTGGCTCCCCGAAAAGCACATAGCAAATAGCTGTAAGTCGCTAAAAGGTCGAAGGCCAGAAAAGTACAATCAACTACTGGCGCCTGCAGATCTCAATTAACCTCCGGTAATCAGATCTTCCTTTTGGGGGATCTCCTAGCCTATGCAGGTGCCCTCCTCTTGCCTCAAGAGCAGCGCCACTGGCCAATGGAGTCAAGCGCCAAAGTATTTGCCATGCATGCCGATTGCTAAATAAAGTTTGTCTAATCCTACCAACTGGCCTCTCATGATTGAAGTGAGGTCTCCAGACCATATTTCAAGCTGAAGGCCACTCATGCATAATCCGATCATCCCCTGACGACAGTCAAGTCCTAGCATAACGTGGTCAGTCAAAGTCCTAGTATGACGTCTGCTATGACGTCAAATATGACGTCAGTTAATCCTCATATATATAGCAAGGGTTCTACGTCACCTCTCTCTCTCTGGCCGATCATAGCAGCAGTAGCTTCACGGCAGTCCATCTCCCTCGAAGCCGTCCTCCGAAGCGTCGTTTTGCCCCACCCACCTCCCCAGTCCGCCACCAACGAGTCTTGACTCCTGATCCCCCAAGTTTGTCTAATCCTACCAACTGGCCTCTCATGATTGAACTGTATTATATATTTACAGTACAATATCTATATTTGTTTCACCAACATCTACCTGTGTGTGTTTGTCTTTGAGTTTTTGATAAAGGGGTATGTTATGTTACTGGTTACTGCTGCTGTAACGCAATAATTAAATAAAGTAATCAATCTATCTATTGATCTATCTATCGATCTATCTATCTATATATATATATATATATATATATCTACAAGTATCTATCTATCTATCTATCTATCTATCTAGCCAACTGGATTTTTTCACACCGAATCCAACGCTGCCACCTGTGAGTCTTTACGAGTCGCTACTGACCAAACACTCTATTTCAGTGATTGCTGTCAGAATATAGAGCCATTTAACACTTATTTTAACACAAAAACATCACTGAATGCAGCTTTAATTGTTGTTACATTCAGAAAATCTATTAATCACAAACTAAAACATTAAATTACATTTTTATTGCTTATTTGTGTAGATTATTCCTATTGAAATGAGACTACAGTTTCATATTCATTACTATTTGATCTATTTATCTAAGGAGATGATTTTTGTCTGCAGCTTTCCCTCAATGTCAAACATCATCATTTTGGTTCAACAACAAGTTCCCATACCGGGAGTCGAACCCAGGCCGCCTGGGTGAAAACCAGGAATCCTGACCGCTAGACCATATGGGACATGTTACACGAAACTGCACCAATTCAAAGGAGTCACCACCTTCACATGCAGCCAGATCATCATATCAATCTGACTGGTTCAGACAACAGTAATCAATTTAGAACAAACCGACCAACGCCAATCAGGTTGAAGATTGTGCTGGATTGTTTTATCCTCCCTTCGATCGTCTGCCATAAACCAAATAACGTTGCAGTGGCCATGGCCCACAAAAACTGTCCATAACTCAATTACCAAACACATGCAGGTAGGTAGTCTTCATCATGAGAGGTCAGCAGCAGGGTGCAATGGCTCAAATCAACCAATAGAGGGACCACAAAGACCACACAACTATCTTTGGTACAGCTAGGACCGTACACTTCCACATAGGACCATGCACTCAAAATAGTAAGTTTGGTCCTGGCTGGTAAAATGTGTGTGGTCTACAACATCATTATCATAAGTCCATGTACACTTCAATATGTTTCCATAGGGCTTTCATCCAGAAACATATGTTGTGTCTGATATGTCAAATAACGTCAGGACCCATCATGCAATTCACATACATAATACTGTGCTATGTGGACTTTGTCAATCACTCTTTCTCATAAGGTGAGATAATCAACTGCAACAACATGTAAGTACAAACTGTTTTTCTATAGGAACAAATATAAAGTGTGTAAATAAAAACAAAACACACTCATGTACACAGAGAAGTCTCACTGTTCACAAGAAGTCACATGGCACATAGAGATGAGGGGCTTGCATTCCAGAGTTATTGTTAGCTTCACTTTCACTCTCATGTCACTGCCTTTTTGCACCAAGCCGTGCAGCCAACAGCAACAATGCTAGGTATGGTTAAAATACATCCAACACTGAAACACAGTATTGTCTTGTTATGTCATATAGTATATTTTATTTGTATAATGTTTGTGCTGAAGAATTCTGAGCTGCCTCAAATAAAAAAAATATATACTTTTATGGCTGCACAGTGGCATGATTGAATTAATTTCATTAGAAACAGCAGCAAAATAATAATACATTTCAGTACAACAGAGCAATGTAGAAGTATATAAAATCATGGTAAGTCACATAATGTAGGACATGATGGTTAACCACCAAGAGCACAGTTAGATCAGAGTAGTTGCACATGTAATAATAGTGATATATGAGGAGCAGGATTAGTATTAACAGTACAGTAGGCCTAATAGCAGTAGTATAGCAACAGCTAGTAGCCTATGGTATTTGTAGGGCTAGTGGTCCTATAGTACACTGCTCAGTGCTCACACACTCAAACTCATGTAATTAAGCGTACTAAGCTAATCCAAGCCTTATGGATTTACCAAGCCCAGGTCTGAAACTACCTATGATGTACAGTATGAGAGAGATGACGTGGGTAAATGATTAAAGTACAGGCTACACTGAACCATATAATTGTGTCACATTTTGCATTGATAAACAAAGTCATCTCACTTTCAAACCCGCTTCGGCATTGTTGAACATTCAGCTTTTCAACAGTCCAAACCTACTAAATGAATTTTGGAGAAAATAAATACATAAATACATAAATACATAAATACATAAATACATAAATACATAAATAAATAAATAAATAAATAAATAAATAAATAAATAAATAAATAAATAAATAAATAAATACATAAACGAATACATCAAATCTTGATATAATTAACTTTGATTACATTAAATAAATAAAGTAAAATAAAATGTTGACATAATTAACTTTGATTAGCAGTATATATTTTGTTATTTTCATCAATTTTGTAGCTATAATTGAGTAACTGAGTGAAGGGGTTATAGGTTACAGCAGGGATACTCGACTTGCTTTGGCCAGGGGCCACTTTCGTGAAATGATAGGAAGCCAGGCCGGGCCAGTTAATAAACAAACAATATACATTTTTCTGTAGCAGATTGTAGGTTTTTGGGGTGTAAGCCGGAGTTTACTCTGACAATGTTGTGCACACTGGATAGTTAGTTAGGTTAAGTTAGTTAGGTTAAGTACATACATAAGTGCCTGGGTAGCGAGCAGACGGCAGTATTTGACAATTTAGCTGGAGCTCAGTCAAACTTTATTTCACATTAGTTTTTATTGTGAATTAGAGTCTAATTCACAATGAAAACTAACGTGAAATTATTAGAAAATGTTCGGGGGGCCACTTTGCACCCTGTGGCGGGCCGCATCTGGCCCCCGGGCCGCAAGTTGAGTATCACTGGGTTACAGTATCCTACTGGTGGAAGTGCACGGTGATAATCTGGCCCACTGGTAGTGAGGGAAAACATGTGTAAAAAGTTCAAGGTCACTGACTCAATAACAACAATTAAACAAGTGCCAAATGTGCTGAAATTCCGTCAAGGCATTCCTGAGATATCAGATACCAAAATCTACATGGTACATGGTACAAGTTTGTGTTGATAGCAGGGACAATGGGATATTCTATTCCAAAGGATATGATACAATAAGAACATGGTAATACCATGGCTCACCTTCTAACAGACTTCTTTTTTTTGATAACTATTCCTTTCTACTGTTTATAAAAAAATAAAAAATAAATGGATTTAATGGATTTACTGTAAATGTTTGTAACCCCTGACTGAATAATTGAATAAAGCATATTTAAAAAGGAAACAAACAAGGCTTCCTTGTAATTCCTTTTTTTGGAATGTACATGTTACAAGTTTATAATTACTGAGTAAATACCAGTTATCGGGTTAATATCTGGTAAATACCGGGTAAATACCTGGTTATTACAAGGTAAATACCTGGCCATTGTCGAGTAAATACTGTAACTGGTAATTCTTTGGGGGATTTTCTATCTCATACAGCACTGACGCCCCCCTCTCTCATAGCAAGAGGAGCGTCACATCATGGAGTCATACGCCATACTCAAACTGTCTATTCTGATTCAATAAAGATTGTTAAAATGTCTTACAAGTCTCTCATGATTGAAGTGTAGTCTTAGACTGAATTTCAATCATGGAAGACCAAAAGGCATAGGTAGACACCCCATGCTATCACACCCCTCAGCCCAATTGACGTCACTAAATGACGTCACCATCTCCGACGTCACCTTCTCTATGACGTCACCTTTGCAGGGTGACGCCAGTTGCCCAAATGACGTCAGTTATGACATCATAAATGCCCTTCTCCTGGTACTATATAAAGCCCCCATCACCACAGCTTAAATCACACTTGTGCAGTCATCACTCACCACTACCTCCCCAGATCACCACGAATGTCATGACTCCTGTTAATTACCTTGTAAATATCTGAGTTATTATTATCACCCTAACACGGTCACATTTACACAAAAATGCATGGGTAATAGTGGGGGTTTATAATCTAGAATATTATAAATCAATAATTATAACTACCTGATATTTACCGGGTAATTACTTGGTAAAAAAAACAGTAAATACTTGTAATTACTGCATAAAT